>NC_067167.1:32081800-32299300 GCF_903995435.1 Acomys russatus | reverse complement strand
GCCTTGGCCATCCTAGACTCACTTTGTAGACCAGGCTGGCCTCGAACTCACAGCGATCCACCTGCCTCTGCCTCCCGAGTGCTGGGATTAAAGGCCTGCGCCACCATGCCGGGCTCCCAAACTCAATTTCTTAATGCAGTCCTACCTTTAAAATCTGACCTATTTTCTACAAAGTATCAAGTCCATTCTTTCTTTTGAAAGTTGAGAAGACCTGGTAACATTAGGTCCACCTAGCAACATGAAGCTATAACTACAGACTAGCCTCTCCTGGCCTGCTTCAACCTTCAGCATGCTACACACACACATACACACACACACGCACGCACGCACGCACGCGCGCGCGCACGCGCGCGCGCGCGCATGCACCCTCCAACATACCCGCCATAGACTAGCTCTACTCACCATGCAACCAGCACCTGGCCATGAATTACACTTTTAGACTTTGCTCTTCCTGGACCTTAACCTGTTTCATCACCTTCTAGTTTATCTATTTCGTGAGTCAATGGTGAATACCCATCCCTGCTCCTTCTCAGAACCCTCCTTCCCTTAACTAGATGAGTGCATGCCTCCCCTCTCTTCAGTGACAAGTCAGTGCTCCAGTGAACAGCAGGATTATTTAAAACAGTGGCTCTCGACCTTCCTAAAGCTGCAACCCTCTAATACGGTTCCTCACGTTGTGGTGTCCCCCTCCTCACCAACCATAGTTATTTTTGTTGCTACTTCATAACTGCAATTTTGCTCCTGTTACGAATCATAATGTAACTATCTGCTATT
Organism: Acomys russatus; assembly: GCF_903995435.1. NCBI lineage: Eukaryota > Metazoa > Chordata > Mammalia > Rodentia > Muridae > Acomys > Acomys russatus. Next base: position 32,298,526 of record NC_067167.1, on the reverse strand, counting down.
CAGATGGTCTTAAGGGATACCTATGAAAGGGTCATTCAACTCCCAATAGGGGTTGCAACTCACAGGTTGAGAATCACTGGTCTAAAGCTAACACAGGACAGGACTGTGAAACCAAACCCAAGCAAACTGAGTATAACACAGTAGACACAGCACCGAGAGCTCCTTTTGTAGTAGGCTGCTGAACTACAGTGATGGCGTCTCATGAAAGGATTCCTAAGAATATTTTAAGTGCTAAACCTATCTTGGATACAATGTGACCCTGAGCTATAAAGGTCAACTGCCTGACCTTTTAACTGCCATCTCTCTGCTTCTTTAAACAACGTTTGCTTGCTGCAGATGTCCAGAGCTGCCTTTCTGTATATTTTTGCCCTTAAAACCTTGAACCAATTGTCAATCAAGACTGTTTGTTGCTAATCTGCTTGGGACAGTCCCATTGGTGGTTAATAAAGACTCCATTCCACTTATTCCAGCATCTCGGAGATTTTCTTTTCAGGTACACCATAATATTTCCCCATCCCCACCTCCATTGTCCATTTATCAGCCAAACTGTAACCTCTAGATCCAGAAAATGGAGGCTGATGTAGAAAAGAAAAATTCAAGAATGCCTATTTCTCTCAAAATACAAGGCATAAAGTATTGCCAGATGGTGGTGGTGCATGCCTTTAACCCAGCTCTCAGGCAAGGGCAGGAGGATCACTGAGTTCAAGGCCAGCTTGGTCTACAAAGTAACTTCCAGGACCACCAGAGCTACATTTAAAAACAAAAGAAAGCCAGGCATGGTGGTGCACGCCTTTAATCCCAGCACTCAGGAGGCAGAGGCAGGTGGATCACTGTGAGTTCGAGGCCAACCAAGTCTAGGACAGCCAAGGCTACACAGAGAAATCCTGTCTCAACACCCCCCCCAAAATGACAGAGCTCCACCTGCCTCTGCTTTCCAAGTGCTGCAATTAAAGGCGTGTGCCACCTCTGCCTGCATTTAACACTTTGTAAAGAAATGTCTTTGCATGTTGGCTATGCCTTTTGAAACATCTGCTTGGATTATGTTTTGGACCCTAAAATTCTCTGAACTTCTAGATCACTCCTCTGAGTAGAGGAAGCTGAGAAAGTACATAGACTTTCAGTGAACATTGCCCTAAAAAAAAAATTTAAAGCTAGGAATGGTGATACACAGCTGTAATCGCAGCACGTGTGGCGACAACAGGGTCAGCGTATCTCTGAGAACAGCCTGCGCACCATAGCCTGTTCCACGCCTGGCTTGAGCTCTGTGATTTTGAGGCCAGCCTGGTCTACATGGTGAGTTCCAGGACAGCATGACATAGAGAAACCCTGTCTTGAAAAACAAAACAAAACAAAAAAGTGTTAAATGCAAGCAAGAAGTTGGTAGCTGGGTGCTAATTGGGTTTTATTTCAAAGAAGCACAAGAAGAAAAGCCCCACTGGAAGATTTCCAAAAGGGCAGAATTTTTTATTGCTAACTGGGTATAGTGACATGTGCTTGCAATCCCAGCACTCAAAACGTTGAGACAGGAGGGTTGCTTCAAACTTCGGACCAACCTGGACTAAGCAGAAAGCAGGGGACCAGCTCTGGCTATGATGTAGCAAGACTTCAGAAAAACAAATGACCCGAAAGAATTGTTTCCTTCAAAGTACAAGGATACAACCTCCCACATAATCCTTTAAGTAAATCTAGCTGGTATGTCTCAATCTGTCTTGAAGGAATTTCGTTCATGAGCTAGTAAAGGTCTGAACAGTCTAACACGGGTTTAGTCATATATACACTAATTCACTCAAAGGCATTAAAAGGTCTAAACAGCTCAGGCCTAGGAGTCACACTGACGTACGTGAAACAGCCGACTCATACTTTCCATGCTAACAAACTCTTTTCTACTGCATGTGACTAATGGGATTGCCTAGTTGAGTGCTGCTGACTCATGTAGCAGGGGCAAGACTCTCGCTGAGTCATGTTCTTACGAATGAATGTGAGCTGTGGAGACCCTGGCTCTCCCAGGAGCCCCAAAGTCTTCCCAAGTCTCTGCCGTGCATCAGAAACTGCTATCCGTGCCTCCCCTTTCCCTGGAGTTACTGCTGTGGGGGGGGGGGGGGGGGGTACCTGCAGTTAGCTGTCCATACAGCCCCGTTAACCCAACAAAACAAAAGTGGATACGTGACTCGTGGATGTATCGGTAGAAAAAATAATGGAGCCTGTCGAATGCTTAAAATAATTGGTTCACAGGAATACAAACAGCCTCCTGAATAAGGACTCAAGATGAGGCAGGAAGATCACGATGAGAGGGAAGTCGAGCCAAACTCTGAGATAATATGAAAGGCTCCGAGAATTCCAGAAACAGACGACACAACACATGAGCAGGGTGGGGTTAGAAATGAAGAAAGATCGCGAATGCACAGGTAAGGACAAAAGAAATTCTCTGTAGGACTTGCAATTGGCTGAAGGCCATAGGCAGTGCAGTTAATCTGCATACAGAATCAGAATGGCAGATGACTTCCACTTCTGCCACAGGGAGAGCTTGCTAAAAGTGCCACAGAGCGCCACAGTGTTAGGAAAGGAAGTTGGCAGCACTGAAGACAAAAGTCACTCAAATATTTTGGCTTCGGTTGGAACAAAAATAGCCCTTCTTTTTAAAGAAACCGATGCTGTAGAGACTTGATGAGGTTCTAGAAAATGCAATGAGATAATGTTTTCAAAATAGTCCTGTGATCATGTCAATGAGTAATTTCAGTTCTTATCACGGCATTGGGTGCTTCGTGAGTTGTACTGATACGGAAGCAAGGAACAGTATCGGGACATTAAAAAAAAAAAAAAAAAAAAAAGCAATGCATCCCCCTCTCTAAAGAAAATAGCACATAAACGGCCACTGTCAATGGGAAAACCTAGCACCCCTCAGCCTCGAGCAGGATGTCTAAAAATGAGTTTCGATGCCTCAAGGCCAATGCTGAAGGAAGATCTTGGCCTAACATCCATCAATAACACATACTTCAAACACAGGGAGAAAACAGGAGCTTAGGTCATTCGAGCCACCAGAGGCTTCAAATGTTACCTGGCTCGTGCCCAAACTGGCAGCCACAAGGAGACATTAAATAGCACCCCTCAGTTAGTTTGGGGGTGCATGAGGTGCATGAAGCCAAGCCTTCTCCTTTCTTCACTTCCCTGTTCTATTTCTCTTCTTCTCTGATCTATTTCTAAAGAACAGTAACTATCCATAGGCAAAAATCTTGCTAAAGGCCGATTGCAAATGTGTATAATTACAAAAGCCGGCTTCCCTTGCTCCATTTTATACCTGCCACTCTCATATAGAAGCCATCGCTATTTCCAGGACATCGTGTGCCCTGGTCATACTTTCTTTGATGGTTTCCTCTATGCCAAGCCAACAGGAGGGAGGTTTCCTGGGACAGGGCTTCTACAGCGCTTCCTGTCTTCCCCAGCTGCAGGCTGCTTGTTACTTCGGTCTTTAACCATCGTCAGATCTTCCTACCTCTTCCCACACCCACAACACTGATTTCTCGGAAGCAATGAATTGTCTGATTGCTGCTCAGACACGCCATTCATTGCACACAACCCCGAGACTCCATCGCTGTGTGCTGAACAAAGTGAGTGAAGAATTATCCAGTTTCTGATTCTCCGATGGGTAGGAAATAGCAGATAGTCCAAGCCACACAGCGACACAGTGACACAGCATGTCTCCACCATAGCAATGCCTTTACAGTAGCAAAACATCTGTGAGTTGATACTGTGACATTTCTGGAATTTGCAAACTGCCTCTGATTGGCCCCGCTAACTGTCAAGTAATTATAACACCCGCCCCCAGTTTACAATTCAAATTAGGCTTTCCCTAGCCTCTCCGCCCCAAACACCCTAGCTCCGTATTTACTCACCTCCCACCACCTAAGTCCAAGGCTGATCTCCCACTTTAGTAGTCAGTCTTACATGGAACATTCTTTGACCCTGTTGATGGCACCAGGGCCCTTAATGAAGGCCTTATCTAAAGTCTCCCGTCCGTTACCCCCACTAATTAACACGAGGATGGTGTCTTCATTTTTTATCTGAAGATGCCTCCTCACACAGTATCTCGCTTGCAGGTCTCTGGTAAGCAGTGTTTTGCAGTGCTAAACAGGAAGCTACAAGCAAATCCTCCTCTGCAAAATGAAAGGGTGGTCTCTTCCATCTGACCTAGGGAGCTGAGGCTCGGGTTAGCTCAGATCAGCAGGCAGTTGGTAAAATGGTGAGTGTGGCCTTCTGTGAGGGATATTTTGTAGGCTCAATTTTCTTAACAAATATATTTTATTAAGAACTTACTAAGTGGGAGTACCTCACTTATAACCCAACTAACCTAAACAATAGGAAAAGGAGATTAAAGAATACAATAACGAAACCATTAAGGACATCAGTTCTGAGGAACGATTCTCCTGGTGTAATCAGCAGGATTTCTTCTGCTGGAACCTGGTGCAACCAGAACCCGGAATCTCAGCCGGAGCCCAGAGCCCTGAAGCCTTCTCAAAGTGGAGTGATGAACAGCCAAAACCATCCCAACTCTCCAAAAGCCCCACCTCTTGTTTTTGGCTCATTTTTATACCTCCTCTCAGAATTTGCTCAAGGATGTTTTTCAGCTGGTTAATAACCAATATCCCCCACATGGTGGTTTGACTTCTAAGGGGATAAACATCACCTGCTCTCTCACAAGTCTTTTTTCATCCCCCATTTGTGATCTAAACAAAAAACATGTTTATCTCTCCTTCAATATTTGTTTGTTTGTTGAGACCCAGAGTGTGTGCGTGCGTGCGTGCGTGCGTGCGTGCGTGCGTGCGTGCACAGGGGCTCTAACCAACACTGATTTATCCATTGGTACCAAGTTCCGTTATTTTCCTGGAGGAACGGAGTCCTGCAAGGACACCAGCTTATGGTGATGGGGCTGTGTGGTAAAGGCACCGTGTGCTCTGAACAGGAAGCAGAATGTGTGGCAATGGCAGTGATACAGGGACCTTGACAGAGCTGACCACTCAGGTGCCACATATAGCCAACTAGAAGCCTTTATTCCAGTGGCTGGGGCCACATCCAAGAGTTTGGGGACCTCCTTGTGACCCCAAGTATCAAGACAGGGGTTTTGAAAGACACAGTCCTCATGTAGGCGTCTCACTCCGGGAAGGGGGGGGGGGGGGGTTCTTCGTAAATTATGAAGTTTGAAGCAAGCAGTTTTAATAGAAGCTAAGTTAAGTGGTTAACCAGCAAGCAGGCAGCTGAAATAAGCACTTAGCTGGAGGAGGAACAACTGTATCCAAGCCTAAGATAAATTAGCTAGGACATCCTGACTTCTGGTTCCTAGGATAGAGAGTCAGGTAGATTTCCATGGGATTCTCCATCAAAAAGATCAGATTCTCGTTAAAGCAGGACTGGCCTCAGAAAGACTACAAGATAGAGGAACCTCTAACTGCCTTGCCCTGTCCTAGCAGTTACCCCATGTAAAACAGAAAGAGTTTGGTGTAGTAAGATTGTATCACTTGGTGATCTGTTAGACATGAGAGGAAAGAGAACAGGGGAGGAAAGGAAGGTACCAAGTATGTTCAACCAGGTAGGAAGAGACGGTCATGGAGAGAGGGAAGCACGGGATGATTGCACACAGAGATAGCCACCAAGTACCTTATCTGAGGATCGAAGGACCTGTCCCGTAGGTATTCAGTTAACACAGGCCCAGATCTCACAGGAGAGATTTCAGAGCCAGGGACTGGTAGAGATAGATGAGGCCATCCAGGGGAGGCCGGCAGAACTCATATCGTATTTAAATGTAAAAGCAAGGGCTGAAGAGAGGCTTGCTGCTCTTGAAGAAGGCCTGGTTTTGGTTCCCAGCACCCATATGGTGGCTCATGTTTTTCTGTAATTCCAGTTCCAGGGCATTCAACACCATTCTCTGCCCTCTAAGGCCTTAGGCATATAAGCAGGCAAACACTCACCTACATAAAATAAAATCTTTTTTAAAAATAAATTTAAGGACAAAGAAGTTGAAATTCCAACCAAAAAGAAAGGTAGAAAACCAGGAAAGGCCAATTCATGAAAGCTGGAGTTTGTCCCGAAGCAACAGGAGCCCTGGGAGTGTGCCTTAGTGTCAGGGACTCACCTCCTGCCTCCTGGCCCTGGCCTTCAGGACCGGTATGTTAAATCAGGGAGATAGGAAGAGAGATAAAGACAACAGCCACAGAGTTTAGCCAGAGGGGGGGTTTTGACCTTGGAAAACAAAACACTATTTGAGGAGTGATGGAAACTGAAGGCAGCATTGGGTTAAAAGAGTCGGTGTGGGTGTGGGTGTAGGGTGAACACAGAGGCCAGTTTCATAAGGTAAGCTTTGAAAGGAGCCGGAGAGATGAAAGCAGAATGAATCGCTGGCCTGAAGGAAGCCTGGGAGTTGTGTGTGTGTTATTTGGCTGGTGGGTTTGTTTTTACAGTTGACAGAGCCTTGGACATGTTTATATAGCAAGATGAAAACAGTCAGGGAGAAGCTGAGGACACTGGGAAAAGACTGAAAACAGGAGGGCATTCACTGAGGAGGCAACCAAGGAGGGGATTGAGGAAGGATCACCTGGGGAGGGAGAAGAGGCAGTGTTCCTAGGAGACCACCAGGGAGGGAAATGACAGTATGCTTTACAAAGGAGGGGGCAGACAGACACAGGACTCCTCCCCCCGAATCCTGACTCTCTGATAGGATTCAGAGAAGGCACACTAAGACTAAAAGAAGGGGGTATTTACACGTAAATAGGGTTACTAAGTATGTTAGATGATCTCAACGCGTGCAACGGATTCAAACACGAAGCCAAAAGGCAGGCCGGGGACTATGTAAGCTACCTGTGTGTCTAACGGTAATGGCGGATGATTATTCACTTTTTTGCTCCCATAATGCTATTGTGGTTGACTTCTAAGTGTCATTATCATTCAGGCAACATATACCATTTACAAATAAAATAGTATAATGTACTGCGTTTACTTTTAAAATAATTGGTGTGAAACAGAAAATGTAGATGAAACAAGACTGGACATAAGCTAAGAGCTAGACATCTAGACATGGAAGATTATGACTTCATTCTCTGTGCTTTTAGGTGTGCTTGAATTTTCCCTTACTAAAAAAAAAAAAAGTTTTTTTTTTTAATTCTTAACTTTTCACCCTCCAAAGAAAACGAAAAGGGATTTATATGAGGTTATATGAAAGGATGGCTAGGCAGAACTGAAAGGCTAGCTAACATCAAAGGCACTAGCGTTGTTGTGACAAAGTCCAATGACCGCTTATCTCGTAGCACTCAGAGAGAAGCCTTGATGTGACAGTACAGAAGTGGCCCTGGGGCAAAGGTGAGAAACTGGAAGGCTATGACAGCCAAGGGGCAAGGGTTTGGATGGACCCCGGAGACAAACGGAAACCTTAGCTCATTACTCTGCCTAGACTAGATGGCAAGGTGGGGGTTGGGGAGCCGCCGAAGCCACCGATAGACAGAGAAAAAGAAATGGAAGTCTCAAAGAAAGTACAGGGCTAGGAAGTAAGAAGGAGGAGGCTGTAAGGACGGGAAGCTGGGGTTGGCTAGCCAGTCCCTGGAGTTGAAGGTCTCAGTTCTGCGAGATGGCAAGGTCAGGTAAAGTTGCTTATGGCTGCTAGAGTTACCCATTGCTAACTGTTACCTATGAAGTACCAGGGATGGAAGTAAAAGTCAAATGGAATCAAGAATGTGATAGGGGCTGGAGGGAGGATGGCTCAACAGGCAAGAGCACAAACATCACACACACAAACACACACACCACCACCACCACACACTTAAATAAAGCCTAAGAACCTGTGGTGATTTGAACATGGGTCCCATAGGCTCATGTGTTTGAATGCTTGGCCCATAGGGCGTGGCACTATTAGAAGAGTGACCTCATTGGAGGAAGTGTGTCTCTGTGGGGGAGGGCTTTGAGGTCACCTATGCTCAAACTGCACCCAGTGTGGCACACAGTCTCCTTCTGCTGCCTGAAGATCAAGACACAGGGCTCTCAGCTCCTTCTCCAGCACCACGTCTGCCTGCATGCTGCCATGCTTCCCGCCATGACGACAGTGGACTAAACCTCTGAACTGTGAGCCAGCCCAATTCAATGTTTTCCTGTACAAGAGTTGCCTTGGTCATGGTGTCTCCTCACAGCAATAGAAACATAACCAATACAGAACCTGAATTCAATCTCTGGAACCCACATGGTAGAAGAAAAAAAAAATCTCTGCAAATTGTCCTCTGATCTCCAACACACACACACACACACACACACACACACACACACACACACCATGTACTACATATTTTTAAAATTTAAAGAAATGTTGAAAAATTCTGATACTTGAATGATATGTGAGGTTCTAAAGGAGCCTAAAAGTTTTCACTGTGACAGGGAAAAGCAGTGCAGAGGCTCCTCCCTCTTGTATTCTTGCTGAGACCCTTTTAGGCCCCTGCCTCTGCCCCGAGTGTTGAGATTAAAGACGGGAGCCACCATTCCCAGCTGTCACACATAGTTTTTAGCCAATTGAAGATCTTTATTCCCCAACCTGGGCATGAAGGCACATGCCTTCAATCCCAGCACTTGGCAGGCAGAGGCAGGCAGATCTCTGGTTAATAGAGCTAATTCCAGAACAGCCAGAGCCGCCGGGCGTGGTGGCGCACGCCTTTAATCCCAGCACTCGGGAGGCAGAGGCAGGCAGATTGCTGTGAGTTCGAGGCCAGCCTGGTCTACAAAGTGAGTCCAGGATGGCCAAGGCTACACAGAGAAACCCTGTCTCGAAAAACCAAAAAAACAAAACAAAACAAAACAGAACAGCCAGAGCTACACAGGGAAACTTTGTCTGGGAGGGGTGCTCAGTTGGTGGAGGGGGGGGATGACTATACTCAGGTATTTGGGGAACCAAGTGTAGCACAGAGTTTGTTGTGGTTTTCTGAAAGGCTAAAACCACGTCCTGGCATCTTGCTAGGCAGTTGAGGGTGAGGGGGAGAGTGGTGATTTGGGGGGTCTTTGTGCAAACAGGCAGTTTAACAGAAGCTAAGTTGGCTGGGGCATCTGCACTTTGAGTTCCTACAGTAGAGCTGGATAATTGTCCATGGGACTTCTCATCCAGGAGATTAAATTATAGTCACGTTGTAACCAGGTGCACTGGCACACACCTGTAATCCTAGCACTCGAGAGGCAGAGGCAGGCAGATCACTGTGAGTTCGCGAGGCCAGCCTGGTCTACAAAGAGAGTTTCAGGATAGCCAAGGCTACACAGAGAAATCCTATCTCAAAAAAACAAACAAAAAAAGGTAAGTGTACGTACACACACACACACACACACACAGAGTTAATTGACATCTACCATCTAGTACTGCATGAAGTACAGACACGCTTCCAGGTAAGGTTTGAACGCAGAGCGTTCATGAAAACACATGTTACTAATTCTTTATGATCTAGCCTTCAAATTTCCACTCATTACTGCTTAGTGGGTTGAGCCAGAATTGGGGTGTGGGGAGAGGGGGAAGAGGGTAGGAAGGAGGGGGGTAGAGGACTGAGAAAATGAATGAATATGTAGCAAAGTAAGATTTAGAAAGCAAAATAAATATTTAAGGAATAAATGTAAAATCTACAAACAAAACAAAAACACACATACAGAAAAAAAAAAAATCAAAGGACTTCATTCACCAGTCTTCAGAACCTGGAGTAATGTAAAGCCTGACTGAACCAACGACCTTGTTTTGGGTGTTTGAGAGACACTACCAAGGCTGAGAGAACAACTGTTTGCGCAGCACTCTACTGGGTGCTGTTTTGCTGCGCAGATTGTTCAGGTCTGAGTGGAAGGGTTTTTTTTGTTTTTTTTCTTTTGTTTTGTTTTTCGAGACAGGGTTTCTCTGTGTAGCCTTGGCTGTCCTGGACTCACTTTGTAGACCAGGCTGGCCTCGAACTCACAGCGATCCGCCTGTCTCTGCCTCCCGAGTGCTGGGATTAAAGGCGTGCGCCACCACGCCCGGCTCTGAGTGGAAGTCTTGTTAGCCGGCGTCTGCCTCAGGTAGTCTCTGGTTAGGAAGCCAGTGGCCAGGGCGGGTGGTCGTGGCCTGGCGGGCGTGGTTGGGTGGGCGTGGCCAGGAACTGAAGGACTGCAGTTAGGGGCAGCTACACAGAGTCAGCTCCTCGCTCTGCTTCTGCTCTGTCTGCTCAGACATCTCTGGAACAAAACTGAATGATTTGTTTTGTTTTCCGGGACAGGGTTTCTCACAGAATTGAATTTTTGAGACTGGACTGAAATCTTATCACTAGAAACATAAATCACCATCGCTCTTTGTTGTTTCAATTATCTGGCAAATATTCCCCCATCTAGCAAATGGTATGCCCCATCTACAGAGATGGGTTTTTCACTGACTCAGAAAATTATGACGGACAAAAATTTAAGTTGAAGAAACAAATTTAGAAAAGCCAGAAAGGAGACACGTAAAAAACAAAGGAAACACACTAAATCACACTACAAGTAAACATTTTATTAATGATAGCTAGGTTTTCTCTACTGATGGAATAAGACAGTTCATTCACGCTGAATTAAAACTACGTAAAGGCAGTTTCATGGGGGGGGGGGCAGGTCTTGGGCAGGTTCATGGATCTCAAAGGAGGCAGTTAGGGAGGTAGCGGTGCAGATGTGGAAACAGAAAGGGGCGGTACAGAGTGAGAAAGTTCATGCAAAGAGAGATGAATGCAAGGGGGGGGGGACCAAAAATGTCTGAATTATATAGTTCTGTAGGGAAGAGCCTCTGGGGAGAGGAAAGTTCAGAGCAGAGCACGGGTATGCCAGCCATACCGTGCAACCTGAGGGGACTGAGAGATGCGGATCGATGCCCAGGCCAGGTGCACTTTGGTATGTTAAAGAGGCACCTCAGCGGCTCATCCCTAGTCTGAAATCCAACACCGATCTTCTCAGATACCAAGTGAGCTTATCACTGGGCAACATATACTGGAACAGGGCTCCAGACTTTAGTAGGCCCCAGACCTCAACACCACTGACCCCATGATAGACATATCTTTTCAGGCCATAAAGCTCGGCACACGGGCAGCAGGACAGCGCCACGCGCCAAAAAGGAAAACAAAGACCTAATCCAGCTTGTACTAACCTTGCTTTTTGACTTCTGTAGCTCTCCTTCTGGCTAACTGTTCTTGTTACTGAAGTCTGTCTACCTAGGACATGAATTTTTTGTATTTTTTTCAGGACATGGTGTTTATACTGAAAAGCTCATCCCAAGAAGGCTCCATGGTACACGGGGATCCTGACCACCCAGTGTAGATGCTGCCCAGCTAACAAAGACTTTCTATTGGCTTAAACCCACGGCTGAGCGGTCTTCTCTGGTGAATACACCACAACATATAGATTGCCCACATTTTCTTGTGGCCATCCAGGAACCCTGAGAATCCTGCAGTATTATGACTCCCGTTCACATGTGAAACAGTGACAGGAATTCCCCCTCTGCCGTTCAAGGGCTGGCTGGAATGAACAGACAGAGACAGATTAGTTGGAGAAAAGACACACACACCTAACACAATTAGCCCCATGTCCAAGAGGATTTAGAAATTTCAATAGGATACCTCTTTTCTATCAAGGGAGAAAAGAATAGAAACCATAAACATTTTTTCTACTAATAGTAAATGGTTTGTAGGCGACTTCAGGGAGTTTGGAGGAACACGTTGGAATGAGACTGGGTCTGCATACTAGCAGGGGACGTATAAATCTCTTTGGAATATTGAGCGGAACTAAAAATAGAAGACAATTGTGTGTATCAAAGTCTGTCCAGGTGTGTTGACAGACGGGCTCTCTTCCTGTGATAAGAGTTAATGAAAACTCAGGGAGGGACTGGCGTTAATTGCTTTCTTCCGCAGCGGGTGGGGCTTTAAGCTGAGCCAGCTTGTGCAACACCTGCTACCGCGTTCCTTTAGCTCAAAATAATACACAGACAAGGGTGTCCTGTTTGAGGCACTGGTCTCCTGACTCCTTGGTAGGTAAGCGAGCTAAGAGGTGAGCACCGAGGCCACAGCACTAACAATAAGTAAAGTAGCCAGGGCTGCTTGACCCTGCGTCACCTTCCCTTAACCTCTGCTCCACAAAGCTTTACTAAGCCTGGTAAGGGAAGCCAGCCAGTGCATGAACCAGCCCCACCCAGCCCCACCTGAAAGCTGTGGGTACAGCCGTACCAGCAGAGGCCCCGAGACTTGTGGAATTAAGAATGGAAGGTGGGGAATTCTATGTGCTGGCTCACAGAACTTCAGCTTTCAGTGAGGAGAAGCTGGGGGTGGGGGCGTGGGGGAGGGAGGACGGTAGGGGAGGCTCCTGTTAACAGACCAAAAAAAAAAAAAAAAAAAGCTTATCAAAGAACTGGAATAAAAGGGAAGAAGTCCAGAGTCAAAGCCCTTGAGTAACCATTTCCTTGTGAATGAGAGGCTGGTATGTAAATGAGGGCGTTGCATAAGCCAGGCATTCTTCCGAGTCCAGTTTATCTTCCGTGTGAGTCATTTCCTTTCTAAAGCAAGTAAAGAGATCGAGTTCCATAATCGTTACACAGCACATACCCTTCTCACAGGCAGCAGGCTAGGCTCTTCCTCTGACCAGGCGAGCAGCACAGCTTTGCCATTCCCACCCCCACCCCCACTGGAGAACTGGATGGAGATCCACAGGCAGATTAGGGGATCCAAATAAAAGGAAAGCTTCGGGGACAGTTAGCTTGAGGCACAGAGGGATGTGGACAGCAAGTATCCTTAAGCCACCCAGGGCAGGTCTTCCTCAGCAAGACCAATGTAAGGTCATAATCATACGACGCCCCACCCCTCACCCGCCAAAAGATGGCTGGTGCAAACAACGCCGGACAGAGATGTCAGCATAATATTTTCTTCTTCTATAGCTCGGCGAAAGCAACTGAGGGAGAAGTGACTTAGTGAGGCTGGCAGTTTCTTGTTAGGTTTCTCCAAAGAGCCTTTACTGAAACAAAAAAGAACTGCCGGGTGATGGTGGCACAGGCCTTTAATCCCAGCGCTTGGGAGGCAGAGGCAAGTGGAACTCTGTAAGTTCGAGACCAGCCTGGTCTACAAGCTAGTTCCAGGACAGCCAAGGCTACACAGAGAAACCCTATCTTGAAAAACCAAATAAATGCATAGATGGATGGATGGATGGATGGATGGATGGATAGATAAGAGGTTGATAGAATGAAAAGAAAACTTTAGGGCAGGAGATATGCCGCAGTTGATAAGTCTCTCCCAAACCAGCACAAAGCCCTGGTTTGAGCAACAAAACTACATAAAACCTAGAGTGGCGGCACATGCCTGTAATCTACAGCAGATAGAAACAGGAAGGCCAGAAGCCCAGGGTCATCCCTACCTACCTAAGGAGTTTGAGGCCAGCTTGGGCTATAAGAGAGATTATCTCCAAAAGAAAAAGAAAGGAAAGAAGGATAGAAAGGAAAAGGAAAGAGGAAGAGACTCAAAAGTATGCTGACAGGCTTTTAAAGGGCTGGTAGCTTTCTTCCTTGTCCCTAAAGGTCCCTCCCTCACCTCCTGCCTCCAGCCTCCAGCCTCCAGCCGCCTCCAGCCTCTAGCCTCCTGCCTCCAGCCTCCTGCCTTCAGCAATGTCTGTTTCAACATGTGCAGAACACAAGGCTTATAATAACGAGCAAAGCCTCCGTGAGCTGCCATCCAGCGGAAGAGACTAGCAAGGTGGCAGGGAATCTCGGCAAAGGGCTAGTGCTGTAACTGAACTGTGGGGTTCAGGAACAGGTTGTTATTCTGAGCTTAAGGAGGGGAGTGAGGGTTTAGTGTTTCTGGAGAAACCACTGCCTACGTCAATACCACAGAGTGGGAAGGAAAGGAAAGATGACAAAGAAGGGAGAAAGATAAGAGAGGAAGCAGAAATTCTTCAACCCTCCTCATGAAAAGGACAAAGCCCACGACTCAGAAGAACAGGTCACGTCTATCATTTCTTGCACCACATGAACCCTCTGAATGTGTCATGAGGACAACTGTTCCCTAGACAGGAGTGTCCCCACTTCGCTTTTCAGATAACAGTAGATAGCCTGTTAGGATGAGCCTCTGAGTATCAGGAAGATGCCCCTCCCCATGCCTAAAGGTCTTCTCCACCCACCTACAATGTTGTAAGTGCGCTGTGAGCACTCCAGAACACACCAACCTAAGTGCACAGGAACAACATAACAATGAGCCTGCGAACACAAGAAAGGAGTTATTAACAGGAACAGCCATGTTTATTAAAGGTTAATACTGTACCAGTACTTTTTAATGCTTTCTGCACTTGTACCAGCTAGTCTTTTGTCAACTTGACACACAAGCTAGAGCTATCTGAAAGGCGGGGAACTTCATTGAGAAGATGCCTCCATAAGATCCAGCTGTAGGGCATTTTCTTAATTAGAGATTGATGGGGGAGGGTCTAGTCCATTGTGGGTGGTGACATCCCTGAGCAAGCCAGTAAGCAGCACCCTCTATGGCTTCTGCATCAGCTCCTGCCTCGAGGTTCCTGCCCTGTTTGAGTTCCTGTCTCAACTTCCTTCAGTGTTGAACAGCAATGAGGAAATGGAAGGCAAATAAACCCTTTTCTCTCCAACTTGCTTTCTAGTCATGTTTTGCTTTGGTTTTCCACAACAATAGAAACCCTAACTAAAACCACATTCGAGGTCAGTTGATTCAAGATGTTAAATTCTCCTGACAGTTCCACACGATGAGTAAGTTTTCTGCAATATGGATGACCTGCCATCCACAGAGCTCCTGGAGGCAGAGAACAGGTGTTGTCTGGCTCATAGAAGTGCCTAACCTCAGGAGTGAGTTTGTATAGACGTCTTACTCCGTTTAACTCATCTACAAACACATATTGCTGCTATAATTTTTTCCAACTGACCGTTGTAAGAAAAAAAAATTTAATACCCCATCAATTTTCTTGTTCTAAGAGCTTTGCCCTTCTACTGAATAGATCAAAGCTGCCTGAGAAGCATTCAGTAAAGGATTATGTAAACATTACTTGTTTGAAAGGATCCAGCCTCTCCGATAACATTGAACAGCACCCTAGCATCCAGATAAGCAGCTGTGAAAGCCAGCAGAGAAGTTGGACAATCACCCATTATCGATGGATTTGCATGGCCAATATGTCCTGAAGACCAAGAGAGTACTGAAGCCTGGGGTGGGTGTGCCTCTGGAAACCGGCTTCGGTGACTTCATACCCACATTTGGTTTTTTGTTTTTTGAAGATATTTTATTAAGAGCAAAAGTTTTTCATATCACTGTTTATAAACCCTTGGTAGTCCAAAGAGAAACAAAGCATATCTTTAAGAAACTTTTGACAAACATTAAAGGCTTTTTGGTGAGGAGGGTCGGAGAGATGGTGACTCAGTGGCTAAGAGCACCGGCTGCTCTTCCAGAGGACCCTGGTTCAATTCCAGCACCCACATGGTAGCTCACAATTGCTTGCAGCTCTAGTTCCAGGGGATCCAAAACCGTCATCTGGCCTTCAGGGACACCAGGTACATATGTGGAGTACAGACATATGTGCAGGCAAAACATTCATATACATAAATTAAAATATATTTTTTAATTAAAATATACACAGTTTGGCGAGGCTGGTGAGTTGGGTCATCAAGTGAAGATGCCTGAAGCCAAGCCTAAAGGCCTGGATTGGGTCCTGAGGACACTCATAATGGAAGGAAAGAACCAACTTCCAAAAGTTGTCCTCTCACCTCTGTACTCCAGCCAGGAAAACTGCATGAATGTACGCCCGAGTGCACACATGTGCATAGATACATACACACACACACACACACACACACACACACACACACACACACACACAGTTGTTTTGTTTTCTTTTTTAAGATGGTTTTGTAAGTCTGAACTTAGATGTTTGGCTATTTTAAATTGCTATAAATTATAGTTCAGGGGACTATAAACATAATACAATCTGAGAAACGTTAATAATAAAGATACCAGTTACTTCCACACTGGTCAGTGAAATCGTGTTTTAACTTTTGACCTTAATTCTAGCCTGCTATTCTTTAAGCAACTCTAAGGTTTGGGTAAGTTTTCCCCCAGAGATCATTTTGCTAAAGGCTTAGTCCTTGGTTCGGCATGTTAGAAGGTAGTAGAAACTTCTAGAAGGTGGACCCATTGGGAGTTGGTCATTAGAGGATTACTGTAGAAGGAGACAGTGTCTCTTCTGGTCTTTGTTTTCTGGCTGCCCTTATCACCACGACAGTAAAGGCCCGTTAAGGAAACTATTTCCTTCTGGTCAAGAGAAATGAACTCTCTGGTTTGGGTGGAGACAACTGTAACTTTCCAGTTGGACAGGTTGATGACGCAGGAAGGGCCCACCTTCAGGAAGGCAAAACCATCCTAAGGAAGGCAGGCTCACCTGCCGCCACGCTAAAGAGACAGGAGGAATAACTGGCTCTTCAATGCCATAACGTCCTTTCCCTTCCCAGAATGGCTGCCTCTGCTGCGCTCAGTCCTGCAGGCTCCCACCACGTCCTGATCCAGAGAGACAGAACTTTTCCTCTTTCTTCTTTCCTGTCTCTTTCTTCCGGATGCTTTGTTCCGGTATTTTGGGTTCCTAGGTCTTTCTCTGAAGTTCCTCTTCCTGCCATGTGCTGGCCACCTCGCCAGCTTAACTCTCAAGGCGTGGATATTTTTCCTTCTCTTCCCCTTCCTCCTCTGACAGCTGTCAAAAGTTACAGCTTGCCTGTCCTGGGTTGTTTGTTTGTTTGAAAATCCAATTGCACTTCAGCGTCTATTTGAATCTGTTCTTAAATTCTTTTCTTAATGAAACTAAGGACCCTTACAGGGGACTCCAATTTTCTTAGTATCATAAGACAGCTCCACTGGGACTCCCAAAAACTGTCTGGTAACACCATGAAGCAAGCAGCTCCCTCTATCAGGCACTCCTGCTGTGTCACCTCAGTCATGTGTTCAAAAAGCAACAAAGCCAGCCAGAAAGACCAAAACCCTGAGCCAAGAGAAACTTTTTCTTTATATTTTGTTTTATTTACCTCAGCTGTGTGGTATAGCAATAGAAAGTTGACTAACACAATGGGCAAATAAAATGTCCCTCCTGATCATTGAATTTTTGTTGGTTTTTGTTTTTTTCGAGACAGAGTTTCTCTGTGCTGTCCTGGCTGTCCTGAACATGCTCTGTAGACCAGGCTGGCCTCGAACTCACAATGATCCACCAGCCTCTGCCTCCCAAGTTCTGTCATGATTTTTATTTGCAGCTTCCAGATAGAAATAATAGTACATCCTTGGATTACAAATCACAGGGCCCTCTGTTAAAACCAAGTAGCAGAGAGACAGGGGAGGGGAGACGGAGAGGAGAGAGAGTGGAGAGAGACAGGCAAGTAGACAGACAGCAAACATATGCATGCACATGTGCATACACAGGCCATATAAAAATAAACTATTTTTAAAAGCCAAAGATCAAGAGAAACAGAACAGGAAGCGAAACGGAGATAGAAAGAGAAAGAAGAGAAGGAAGGGAGGGAGGGAGAGAAGGAAGGAAAGAGGACAGGAAGGCAGGAGGAAGGAGGGAGGGAGGGAGACAGGAAGTGCTATGTATCCCCTTGGCGGGTGGTACACCCTACCTCTCTGGGCAGGAGAGACTGCAGCAGTATTTTCATGGTCTTAAACACACAGCTTCTGCATTTACAGGTCTCATGCCTCTTCTTGTAGGGGTTGGTGGGTTTGCTTTTGAATCGACGATTAAGGCTATTTGAATTCATGCTGCTGTCCGAAAAAGTCCAAAAAGTATTGGAACTCAAGTGGCTCATCATTTCAGGACAAGAGGTCAAATTTGTTCAGGCTAGAAACAATTTCAGATTGAATTCATCTATTCTGAATTCAGAGGTGGGTGATGATGATGATGATGATGATTCATTATTATTTAAACAGATGATTTTCTTTCAAACCAATTCAGTCTCTTTTTTCCCTCAAATTGTTGATATGAACAGAAAAAACTTTTAACTCAAAACCAAGAAAAAAAAATTCTAATGTACACATGATCTATTCGTTGGCAGTCCTGGAAGTCTCTGCTGAGCCTGGGATTGTAGGACCCATCCCTAACTTAGTTTCTTCTGGTGGCTGCCTTGAAACAATGTGTCTCTGTCCTAGAGCCACCAAGCTTGCTCTCTGCTGTTTCCAAACCCTGTTCTAGCAGAAACTCATGTTTCTGGAAAAGCCATCTAGTTCTTCCCTCTCTGCCCTTAACTAATCACACCAATTGTTTTCCTGTTTGTGTAAGACACACCACACTCTGCCATTCAAACACCCAGGGGGCCTCACCCGAGCAAAGAATGATCCTTTCTGCACACATAAGGCCTTATTTTTTGTTCCCTTCCAATCGACACCCCTTCATCATAACTACTCCTGTATTATTGGACAGCTAACACTATCTTCTCCCAACAAATGACTCTACCTACAACTGACCCCCACAGATGCCTAGGCCTCCACACAGTCTGCAGACACAAACACTCACACACAAAATAAGTGTAATTTTCTTAAAAACTAAAAATAAAGAAATAGTGCCCAGGTTTCTCTCTCAGATCATATAAAAATTGTTCACCTCCTAAAAAGAAAATCTACAACGGCAAGAACAAACCAGTGATTGGGGCTAGTGATTGGTAGGATGTGCTGGGTTTTCAGTGTTTTGATGCCAGGCACTGCCTGCAGTACATACTCAACCCACTCAAAAATGAGTCCTTGAGGACCAAACAGAAAAAAATAAACCTGGCGTGTAAATGCCTCATTAGCCTACACTGGGCTTGCTGCCCAACCGAGACTGGATTCCCAGTGACCTCTTTTCAGGCTTGAGGCCAGAACGTATTTTTGTTAGATCTTAGAAGCGAGTTATTCGGTTCCCAAAAACCCCGTGGTATTGTGAAAACTGCAGGTCGAACAGTGTGGTGTCTCACAGAGGTGTAACTGGAGCGGCCAGAAGGAGAGGGGAAGACAAAGACACTTAGTGAGGTGCAGAGCCCGGCTCCCTCTCTCAGAACAATCCAAGTCCGGTCAACCCTGCAAGCCAAATTCCCACACCAGGCTGAGATAACTAGCCAGCCTCCGAGGGAAAACCTCCCAGCATCGCAAGCCACAGGAGACAGAGGATACAGACAGAGGAGGCCTTTTACTGCCACCGATGGGTTCCTGATCCTACAGCAGCTTTCAAGTGACTTTTCCTTCAGAAAGTTCCATGAGGGAATGATGGGAGAGGAGAGGCAGCCTCGCTTTAACTGACTAAACAGAGCCAGGTTCCGCACAAAACCTGGGAAGCCAACGACAGTGACAGAATTGATTACACTACTCAATGAAGCTGTACTCCACACTTTGCATGGGACTCCCATTTTCAGGCTCACTGGCAAGGACAGAATTTTACATCGAAATGAGTTGGCATTCTTGAGCATGTGACCTGGCCTGCCAGGGTTCGACTAACGCTCGGGAGGAGAATTCTCTTGTATAGGGACAGAACACAAGGCCCGAAGAAGAGCAAGTTTTGATCAAGCTCTCAAACTTTATTTTTCAGGTAGAAGGTTTTATAATGCAAGGGGCAGGGAAGCATATTGCTATGGCAACCCAGCTGCAGGCTATCTCAAGACACGAGGAATTCCAAGCAGGTCACAATGTTCTGCCACACCGAATACTTTGCTATCTTTATCTAATCTAACTGTTAAACTACAACAGGGTGGCTCCATCTATAGTCTAACTGCCGAACCACGACAGGGTCAGCTGGTTTCTGGTAAATGACAGACTGCTGGAGTAGGAACCTAGGCTCTGACAAGATAGCTAAACATTGGCCCACAAGGATGAATAGCAGTGCTCCCCAGGTTTCCTGGGGAGACGGCCCCATAGATACCTACACCTCACGGAGGAACACCTCACTCTGCAAACTTTGTCAGACTTGGTGTGAACATCAAAGGCCAGGCTTCTGACTGCATTCGTGGTTACCCCAACCTCTGGGGAAAACACTGACGGAACGCACTGGTTACTTTACTCACGGCTACGACAAAATGCCTAACAACAACAACATTTTTGTTCGGGCTCACGGTTTGGAAAGCACAGTCCATTGTGGTGGGCAAGGCTTGGTGCCAGGAGCTGAGGCACATTGCATTTGCTGACAGGAAGCAGGAAGACGAATGCTGGTGCTTGGTTTGCTTTCCCTTTAGTCAATGGGGGACTTCAGCTCACTCAAGGTGGGCCCTGCCTCCCCAGTTAATACCCCCATAGATACACCTACAGGTATATTTTTACAATGACTCTAAATACAGTCAAGTTGACAGTCAAGAATAGCCCCTGTGCTGTGCTGGTCAGCCAGCCATGATGAGTGTCTTAGTCAGGGTCACTATTGCTGTGATGAAACACCATGACCAAAGCAAGTCAGGGAGCAAAGGGTTTATTTGGCTCAGATTTCCACATGATAGTCTATCACTGAAGGAAGTTAGGACAAGAATTTTTTGTTTGTTTGTTTTGGTTTGGTTTTTTTGTTTGTTTATTTGTTTTTTCAAGACAGGGTTTCTCTGTGCAAAACTGTCCTGGACTGGCTTTGTAGACCAGGCTGACCTCGAACTCAGAGATCTGCCTTCTGAGTGCTGGGATTAAAGGCATGCTCCACCATGCCCTGTTTAGGACTAGAATTTAAACATGGCAGGAACCTGGAGGCAGAGGCCATGGAGGGGTGCTGCTTACTGGCTTGCTCCTCATGGCTTCCTCAGCCAGCCTTCTTATAGAAGCCAGCACCCACCAGGCCAGGTGTGGCACCACCCAAAAAGGGCCAGGCCCTCCCTCATCAATTGTTAGTTAAGAAAATGCCCCCACAGGTTTGCCTACAGCCTGATCCTAAGCAGGCATTTTCTCAATTGAGGCTCCCTCCTCTGATGACTCAAGCATGTGTCACGTTGACATAAAACTAGCCAGGACAAAGAACCTAGAGAAACAAACTTTGAGACCCCAAAAAAAATATTTCCTTGTCAGATTTTAAGTTAGCTATTCATAGTCAGCAGACTATGACAAAATCAACTCCAAAAGGCTATTTACTTATAGAAGCAATTTTCATCATTCATATTAGTGGATGAATAATCAGCAGGTATGAGGAGCCTAGCTGAAATCATCCCTTCTCCCTAGGAAAGAAAGACCTTGCACAGACAGGATCTGACACTTGCCTCAGCCAGAGACTTCCACCAGTGGCCATTACTCTGGAGATCATCTGTGTGAGAAAAATGGCCCTCATTCTCTGTGCACCGCTCTCAGCTGCCTTTCCTAACCTCCTGCTCCCCTATGAAGCCCAAGCCCCCCATGTCTGTTCACTTAGCTCTCTATAAACCTTCTCTCACTAGAACTTCTTAAGAGGAGGTGGAGGGGTGCGCGCTCACGTATGGTGTGTGTGTGTGTGTGTGTGTGTGTGTACACTACTGATAGACACCTTAATAAATTTCTTATTCCCCTCTCTCTTGTCAATCTGTCTATTGCCATCTATTTCGGGCTGAATTATTAAATTGTCACAGGGCAAAGAACAAATTGAAAGCATCCCTACAGAAACCATCTGTGCTGGGAGGAAAATGGCCCGCATACAACAGGACAGCCAAAGTCATGATGATTTTATTGAAAGAAAGAAAGAAGGAAGGAAGGAAGGAAGGAAGAAAGAAAAGGGGCTGGAAAGCTGGGCGGTGGTGGCTCACACCTTTAATCCCAGCACTTGGGAGGCAGAGGCAGGTGGATCTTCATGAATTTGAGGCCAGCCTGGTTTACAAAGTGAGTCCAGGACAGCCAGGGCTACACAGAGAAACCCTGTCTCAAAAAGAAATAAAAAAGAAGAAAAAATTAAAAAAATGAAAAGTACAATGTCTTTCAACACAAGCTAACAACACTGACCTGTGAACCCCAGGAAACTTGGGTCCTAGAGAACTGTGATGTAAGCAATGAAGTTGCAGCCGCCTTCAGCTGTGTCCTGCTCCCAGCTGAAGTGGAGGCCTTCAACACTTATTCCTCAGACGCTCACCCAGCGGGGTTCATTAAGGGTGCCACACACTAGACACCCTTGTGGGAGCCCAACACAAGGGAGCCAGACAACAATGGCAGACATAGTCTTCTGTCAACATGTAAACCTGGCTTGCTGGAGAAAAATCTTAAAATGGAGAGAGAAAGAGAAAAATCACCTGAGTTTAAGCCAGGAAAAAATGTTTCCGTTCTTAACATCAGCTCCGAATTCTGGCAGTTAGACGACAACAACAGCACCACCACCAACAACAAAGCTAGCATTTCACAGAAAGCCGGTTCCCTTCTACCAAAGGAACCATTTCTCCATCACTGGCAGAAGGGGAAATGTATCTGTGGTGCTTTTTAGCACAGGGAAGCTCATGCGGGCAGCCAGCATCCCTCAGAGTCACAAGTACCTGTTACACATTTCAGAGCCCGTGTTAGGATGCTGGCTCTGCTCACCCGGTACCCTACCCTAAACTTTCCAGCTCACAGGTTTCCCTCTCCCCAGGTTTGAATTCCCTCAGAACCCTGCTTTTTGGCTATATCCTCTCTTGGCTCCCTCCTTCTTTCTCCTCCTCTCCTGCTTCCCTCCCCTCTCCTTCCCCTCATGGCTGTCCTGTCCGCTGGCCGTGTGCAGTCTGCCTTCTCTCCTTGCTCTGGACTCTTCCAGATGCCTCTGGCTGTTCTTGCTCTCATATCTACAATAAAAACCTTCCTTCCCCTCAGCCATACGTCGGGAGGGTCATGTCATCATTTTTTAGAGTTACCTTTTGCAGTACACAGTTTCCTTTTCAATGTCTATGACTCAACTGTTTTCCACAGCTGCAATAGCTGATTCTGGGGGGTCGGGGGATTTGGTGGGTTGGTTTGTTCAGTTGGTTGGCTTGGGGTATTTCTGAAGACAGAATCTTGCACTGTGGCCTAGAATGGTCTGGAACTTACTGTGTAGGCCAAGCTGAACTCCCGCCAATCCTTGTGCCTCAGCTTCCCAAGTCCTGGGATTACATGTACGAGCCACCACACCCAGCGTGTTAGTAAATGCGTTTGTTTGGCTCTCTGTGTCGGAGGCTGATTGTCTAACCGGCACAGTGCTCGCTCTGGGGAGACCCCTAACAAAGGACGTCATGCTGGGAACAAAATGAACAGAAGAAACGTCAGGCCCAATGGTGTCCACAGGTTCTCAGCACTAGGAAGCTGAGGCAGAAGTGCCACAAGTGTGACAACATCCAACATCCAACGCTATAGAGTGAGACCGTGTGCAAAACAAAACAAAAAACAGGAAATGGCTGCTAGAGAGCATACAGTCCTAGGTTTGATGCCCAGCGTGGCTTAAACTGGCCACAGTGCGCAAAAACCTGAATTCCACTAGTCAGGAGGTAGAGGCGGGGACTGTGGGAGGTTCAAGTTCTTGCCTACACAGTGAGTATGAAGCCAACCTGGACTACATGAGACCTTTTCTCAACACTGAGAGAGAGGGAGAGAGACCGCATCGTGGTAAGATAGAGGCTGAGCACGAGTGAGCTCCCTCTGTCACAACTCATTCTCCATGGAGTCCCACGGGAGTTCATCTCTTCCTGAGGTGACGGCACCATCACTTAAATGTTCTCTATCTCTTAGCTACACTAAAGACTGGGGCTGGGGTAGGGGAAGGGAGCCCCATCCAAACCATAGCACCTCATGCTCACATTATCTCCTAGTGTGTGTGTGTGTGATACTGTGCTGTCACTTCCACACATCACAGTCAGGCTATAAAGACTTGTTTCCTAAGTCCAAAAGGAAAGGAGGTTTGTGTTCATTTGTAACTAGGGAGCTAGACTAGGGGGACAGGGCAGGGATTCAATATACTCTAAAGCCCCAAATCCCTGCTTACCCTATAGGTTGCAAGGCAGGCTAGAGAAAATGGCTCCCCGGCTCCCAGCTGACTACGAGACTACAAGTGCACAGTGTCCTGATGGGCCCTATTTATAGCTCTGGGTACACCTGGGTCAGGCAAAGGAGAGAACATTTCCTCAGCGGGTGTGACAACATACACAGTCTGGTGTGCTTGACCAGTGCACAGGGAGGCCAAAGCAAAGCTGGGTGTGGCTTGAGCTCTTGCAGAGAACGGCAGGGCAGGGTAAGGACACTCAGGTCCAGCCTAAAGAACCTATCATTTCCTCAGGAGTCTGCATCCCTTAAAGCCAGCAAGGGCCCCACTCATGAGCACCTTCATTTAAATTCAACCTATTGCACTTTGGCAACAGCAGGACACTTAGGAGCCAAGTCTTCAGACCACTTAAGAAGAGCCTGGCACCAAGGAAAGCAAGCATCCTGACAAGCAAAGTTTAGACTCTTCGCAAACAGGAATTTCCTCAGGAGCCACATTGCAGAATCATTTCTACTGACAGTCTTGTGTCCCATTGCTTAAATTTACCAAATTTTATCAGTTGCCTTTTTTTTTTTTTCAAACACTCTGGAAAAAAACCCAAAAACCGTATTACCCATTTCCCTGCTCTAACAGGCCTGCAGTGAACAGCCTGGTTACTAAACGTCTGTGCACCTGCTTTCTTATGGCCTTAGGGTAAACTCCTAGGTGAATTTCAACTCAAAGGATAGATACATTTTTATGGCTTTTGAAATCAAATCGCTCCCTCAAAGAAGGAGCTATTTTTGTTCCCACTAGTCTTATGTGGAAGCATTTATTTCCCTATAATTGTCTCTTTGTTGAGTACGGTAATAAAACAAAATTGCTAATATGATATATGAATAAATAAGCTACCTCTTTCTATGTATTTCTTTATTACCATTGGGGCCACAGATAATTTTATGTCTGTTTGCCATATATTTTTTTTATGTGAACTAGTTGTTCTTATAGTTTCTAAGTATCTTCACACAGCAGTTAACACTCCACATGTATATGTTTTGCAAAGGATGAGATTTTTAAAAATGTGTTACCGGGTGTAGTGGCACATGCCTTTAATCCCAGCCCTTGGGAGGCAGAGGCAGGCGCAGGCGGATCACTGTGAGTTCGAGGTCAGCCTGGTCTACAAAGCAAGTCCAGGACAGCCAAGGCTAACACAGAGAGACCTTGTCTTGAAAATAATAATAATAATAATAATAATAATAATAATAATAATAATAATAATAATAATAATAAAATAAAATGTAAGTGTTGCCGGACATGGTGGTGAACACCTTTAATCCCAGCACTCAGGAGGCAGAGGCAAGTGGATTGCTGTGAGTTCCAGGCCAGCCTGGTCTACAAAGTGAGTCTAGGACAGCCAAGGATACACAGAGAAACCATGTCTTAAAAAACAAACAAACAGAGCCGGGCGTGGTGGCGCATGCCTTTAATCCCAGCACTTGGGAGGCAGAGGCAGGCGGATCGCTGTGAGTTTGAGGCCAGCCTGGTCTACAAAATGAGTCCAGGATGGCCAAGGCTACACAGAGAAACCCTGTCTCGAAAAACCAAAACAAACAAACAAAACAAACAAAAAAGTAAGTATGTGTGTGTGTGTGTGTGTGTGTGTGTGTGTCTGTATCTATATGAGGGTATGTGTGCACTTGAGTGCCTGTGCCCTTGGAGTTAAAAAAGGTCATCCGATCCCCTGGAGCTACAGGTGGTTATGGGCCACTTAAAGTGGGTACCGGGAACTGAACTCAGGTCTTCTGCAAAAGAAACCACGTTTCAGCAGGGCGGTGGTTGGGCCATGCCTTTAATCCCAGCACTCAGGAGACAGAAACAGATGGATGGATCGTTGTGAGTTCAAGGCCAGCCTGGTCTACAAAGAGAGTCCAGGACAGCCAAGGCTACACAGAGAAACCCTGTCTAGAAAAAAAGGAAGAAGGAAGGAAAGAACCCATGCTTCTACCCCCTGAGCTGTTTCTCCAAGCCCAGGATGAGCTTGTGTAACTTATATGCTATGCTTAATCGCTTTTGTCTTATTTGCTCTGTGCATCGTATGCAGCGCTCCCTTCTTCCCTGTCAGTTGCATTTGCCTCTTTCCTCATCACATTCCTAAAAGGCTAGATTATTTTGAAAGACGGCCCATTCGGCATGGCAGTTACAGGGTTGTCGCCTCAAACACGCCTCACCTTCTCACACACGCTCGATGCTGCCACTCAAGCCTAGCATCTCAAGCTCTCTAGCACCTTCTCACCACGGAGCCACACATCTTTGTTATTCTTCAGATTGTGCTCAAAACAAAACACACCATACTGTGATCTGACTGTATGGAGATGCGTGTGTGTACATATGTAATAAACGTTCATATGCCTGTAACAGGAGTATTTGTTTTATAAGACAGTACTATCCTTAGTACCTGCCTTTTATGAACATATTTTTTTCTTCTTAGGCTAGTTGATAGCAATTAAACTGATTCCATAAATCATTTATAAGACTCAACTCATAGGTGAAGAAACACCATAATAATTTAACACATTGAGGATCCAGAAAAGAGACACAGTACATACCTTCCCCTAGTCTCTGGGTTATGGTAAATCAAGACTCACATGGTAGGGGGCTGGAGAGGTGGCTCCGTGTTAATAGCACTGGCTGTTCTTACAGAGGACCTTGGTTCAATTCCCAGCACCCACAACAGTTTGTAACTTTAGTTCTAGGAGATTTGGCATCTTGTTACAGATATACGTGCAGGCAAAACCAGTGCACATAAAAATAAATTTTTAAAAATTCTTTTAAAAAAGAAAGCCTAAGTGGTGTTACAGTCATAGCATTTTTGAGTGCTCACCATGTGTTTGTTAAGCATTGTTGTATATGCCTTTTTTCATTTAGTGCTCATGACTTTTCTATAAGGTAGAAGTATATTGCTATTCTCATTTGACAGCTAAGAAAAGTGAGCCAGGGGCACTAAGACACCATCACACCTGGGGCTGTGAATATTACTCTGTTAGTAAAAGCACTGGCTTTGCAAACACAGGGTTCTCGGGTCGATCTTCAGAGCCTCATGGTGGTATTTGCTTGTGTTCTCAATCCAGCGAAGGCAGAGGTACACAGATCTTTAGGGCTGGCTGGCTAGTCAGTCTAGCCTACTAGCAGACCCTAGGCCAATGCAAGATCCTATCTAAAGAAAAATGAAAAGTTGAAAAAATAAAGTCTGAGGAACACACAGCTGAACCCTGGCAATCTGAGTACACATGTACACACACAATGAACATGTGTGCACACACTTGAGTGCACACACCAGTAAGTGAAATAAAATTGGAAAGAACAGGACAGCAGCAAACACTACTCCAGGAGAAGCCCATGCCCTATCTATGGGTAGAGGCACACTGGCCTGCTGCCCTGGGCTTCAAAGAGACCACGTCCTTCAAGCAGAGTCTCTCAGAACGTGGCTTTCCTCAGCCACTCACTTCAAACCTCTTTTTCTTTTTCTTTGAGGCTTTACTATCTCTGGTGAGGTCGGGCACTCAGCTTGCTCTGCGAGAAGTGGATGGTAAGCTCGGTTTTCATACCGCAAAGGGCATCATTAAATTGGCAGGAAGTCACTCTCATGCCACACTTTAAAATAACTCCTCCGGCAACTCACTTAATAATGTTATATGACCAGGACTTCCTCTTGGAGATCTAATCTACATCCATATGGCACCAACACAGAAATAAACTAACTTCCCACCCCATAACCAGAATACTGGAGGTTCAGGGACAATGTAAAATAGTAACTGGGTGCAAACCAAACCCAGCCAGGAAGAGCGCTGGCTAATCTGCATGCGAACCATTCTAATCCTCAAATACAAGGTGCCATGTCTGAGAAGCCTCTGCACATTTTTTTAAAACAATTAGTCCCATAATTAAACTCCTACTAATGAGAGTAGCAAATACTCAGTAATTCTTACTCAGAGAAGAAAAGGCCCAGCGCTGTTAGCTTTCTTGTTGTTGGGGAGATGTGTACACTAAAAGGCACAAGGCACTAACTCCCACTGAGGCAAATTAGGAATAATACGGAGCTGAAAGGAACGTTCAAATTCTCTGCAAAAGAAAAATGTTCCTCCAGTCCCAGGTGTGAGTTAGAGGTGGGAGGGCTGGGGTTTCACAGTTGCATATTAACTCTCTGACCTCCCTGAGATAGCCAGGTGACAGCTGCAGTGTGGTTTCTTTGAAGTGTGGCATTCTGGGGCGGCACTTCAGAGGGCACAGGCCTCTGGGGCAGGTATGTTTGCCGGACACACCTGGTACCTGCCAAGCACACGGCAGCAGACGGAGGACAGGAAACACCCGAGCCAGTGGTTCTCAGCCTTCCTAATGCTGCGACCCTTTAACACAGTTCCTCCTGTGGCTACTTTATGACTGTTAATTTTGCTGCTGTTATGAGTCACGGTGTAAATATTTTGAGAGGTAAAGGGTTGCTATTGGGGTCATGACCCACAGGTTGAAAACCACTGGCCTATGCTAAGGGGCTCTCTAATGAAGGCTGATCAGTTGATATCATTTCAAGGGGATAAGGTGAGCTCAGGGGTGAATTAAGTGTGTCAAAGTATGTTCTTTTTCAAGGGGGGAAAAAAAAGTCTCTTCTACTAAGGAGCATCACAGCACAGATGCATTGGGGGGCTGGGAGTGGGGTGGGGGGAGGAACTATGACTGGCAAGTGCTCTGTGTGAAAAATTCAATCATATTCACGTAAAGTAATGCGTGAGTAGGAAGCCAGGGGTTGTATGTTCTGTTGTCAATGGAAATGTGAGCCACCATGAAAACGGATACTAACCAACTGAAGGGACCACGTAGAGGTCAGACACGGAACGCAAGGAATCCTGGCCTCCATCCAAGTTGGCTAGGCAGCACTCAGGCCATACCTTACACTGACGACATTGCCGAGGGTCTGCCGAGTAAGGTGTCAGTCCTTACTATATCTGTGTGGGTGTCAGGAAGTAAACAAAACACAATGGTCCTTGAGAATTTATGATGTGATAGAGACAGCTGTGGCCCTCCTTAGCCAGTATTTGCGTATGGAAAAAAAAAAAGAAAGAGACATCCTTTGGTTTGAATCAGAGTCTGTTAACTGTGAGATATTGAGCAAATAGACGTAATATTTCTGCCTTGATTCCACCCTCCAAAAGGAGCTACGTGGATTAAGTAAGTGAATGCGTGTACAGTGACTGGGCTAGTGTGCAGCACTTAGCAACAGCTCAACAAATATTAGCTGACACTCTGACCGCCTATTGCAAGGAAGAAGGTAACAGGGTGAGATGTGGCCTGAAGAAACCACAGTCCCACCCAGCCCCACGGACCACACTGACTGTCAATGAACAGTCCTACCCAACCCCGTGGACCACATTGACTGCCAGTGAACTGTATCTGCACTCCTAACTTTTGTTTCTGGAGGAAGAAAGGTCCTGTGCCAGATGTTTGTGGTCTGGGGAGAATGTTCCTGCTGTATGGAACCAGAGTCTCTGCTGCGGTTTTGTTTTTTATTTTCCCCACCCATAGCATCTGGAGTAGAAGACAGTGCAACAGAGCTCAGCCAGCTGAAGCTCAGCAGTGAGCAGGAAAATCCTCAACTTAATTTACCACTTCCTCCCAACAGCTGGCATGCTGTTCGGATTGCTCAGCTCCTGAGCTTCTTGCAAGGATTAAGCAAGATGCCCAATGTGACGCCTGAGTATGGCAAATGGCACGCAGGGAGGGCGCCAACATGGCGGCTCTTACTGTATCCCGACAGAAGCATTGTCTGGAACAGCACAGGGCCATTTTCTGTGGACACTCCCATTCCTGTCACTGAGCTAGCTCTTCCACACAATGCAAGGCAACTGTAGTGCACAGCCTTGAACTTCACATGTGTTTCACAGTATTAGAAAGAGCCTAGAGAGCCGGGCACTGTGGCACACACCTTTAATGCCAGCGCATGGGAGGTAGAAGCAGGTAGACTGCTGTGAGTTCAAGACCAGCCTGGTCTACAAAGTGAGTCTAGGACAGCCAAGGCTACACAGAGAAACCCTGTCTTGAAAAACAAAACAAAAAGAAGAAGAAGGAAGAGGAGGAGGAGGAGGAGGAACGAACATAGAGAAAGGCCAGAGTTTTGTTGCTGACTTTGCTGCTTACTAATATGTACTTAACCTCTCATCTCTAGAAAAAAGGAAACGGATCTAGAGAGATGGCTCAGCAGTTAAGAGTACTGGCTGCTCATCCAGAGGACTAGAGTTCAATTCCAGGCATCCACATGGCAGATCATAACTGTCTGTAATCCAGTTCCAAGTGACCTGACACCCTCACACAGACATGCAAGACACCAATGCACATAAAAAAAAATTTTTAAGTCTTTTTTTTTTTTTTTTAAAGGAAAAGCCAGGCGTGGTGGCGCATGCCTTTAATCCCACCAGTGGGGAGGCAGAAGCAGGTGAATCACTGTGAATTAGAGACTAGCCTGGTATACAAAGCAAGTCCAGGACAGCCAAGATAACCCAAAAGAAACCCTGCCTGGAAAAACAAAGGAAGGAATTGGTAAAAATAACATATATCGTGTCTATTTTTGTAAATATATTGATTGGTTTAAATTATGTGTACATGTATATGTCTTCATGTGGGTATGTTTGTGAGAGCAGGTACCTAGGAATACCGGAGGAGTCTGACTGGAGGTGGAGTCACAGACAGTTGTGAGCTGCCTTGATATGGGTGCTGGGAATCAAACTTAGACCCTCTGAAAGAGCTGCAAGTGCTCTTAACTGCTGAGCCATCTCTCCAACTGGAACATACAGTGCAAGGCCTGAGTTACCATTGCTAATAAGACACTATGGTACCAACTTTACCTAATGGGTCTCCTTTCATACATCCTACATATTCTCTTTTAAATGATAAAATTGGCGCTTTCTCGGAAAGAGTAATCCTTTAGAGGAAACAGCATCATATGTGGCGGTCTCAGTAAGAATGGCCAAACCAGGGCAGTGGCGCACGCCTGTAATCCCAGCACCCAGGAGGCAGAGGCAGGTGGATTGCTGTGAGTTTGAGGCCAGCCTGGTCTACAAAGTGAGTCCAGGACAACCAAGGCTACACAGAGCAACCCTGTCTTGAAACACCAAAAACGAAAATCAACAACTCACCCCCCAAATGGCCCTCATAGGCTCATATACTTGAGTGCTTCGGGAACAGCACTTATTTGAAAGGATTAGGAGGTATGGCCTTGTTGGAGGAAGTGTGCCACTGGGGGTGGGCTTTGAAGGCTCACAACCCATGTCAGGCCCAATGTCTCCCTCTTCCTGCTGCCTATAGATCAAATATAGGACTCGTAGCTCCCTCTCCAGCACCAAGTCTGCCTGCATGCCACCAAGCTTCCCGCCATGATGACAATGGACTAAACCTCTCAACTGTAAGTCAGCCCCAGTAAAATGCTTTCCTTCCCCCCTCCCCGCCCCCCACCCCTGTTTTTCAAGACCAGGTTTCTCTGTATAACAGCCCTGGCTATCCTGGACTCATTTTGTAGACCAGGCTGGCCTCGAACTCACAGCGATCCACCT
This sequence comes from Acomys russatus, assembly GCF_903995435.1. Lineage (NCBI taxonomy): Eukaryota > Metazoa > Chordata > Mammalia > Rodentia > Muridae > Acomys > Acomys russatus. The sequence goes on along the minus strand of NC_067167.1, from coordinate 32,267,066 downwards.
GCCTCTGCCTCCCGAGTGCTGGGATTAAAGGCGTGCACCACCACACCTGGCTGAGATGCTTTCCTTTCTGAGAGTTGCCGCAATCATAGTGTCTTTTCCCAGCAATGGAGCACTGACTAAGACAGTCAGTGTCAGCCACGATTCCCACAGGCAACACCACAGATCCGGCTAGCCCCAGCCAGCATGGAGAAAGCAGGAATTAACTTCACCAACCACTCACTCTTCCTGTTTAGTCACTGCTCTCTTGCTGTTAAGAGACACCATGACCATGGCAACTCTTATGAAAGAAAGCATTTGATTGGGGCTGGCTTATGGTCCATAATTATCATGGCAGAGAGCATGGTGGCACACAGGCAGTCATGGCAGCTGAGAGTTTTACAGCGAGACCCGCAGCAGCAAGAAGAGGGAAACACTGGCCTTGCTCCGGCCCTTGAAACCTCAAAAGTCACTGGGCATGCCTGGTGACACACTTCCTTCAACAAGGCCACACCTTCTAATCCCTCCCAAGTAACGCCACTCCTTAATGACCAACCACTCAGATACATGAGCCTATGGGGGCCTTTCCTATTCAAACCACCACACTTTCCTTCCTCCCAGAACCCGCTCATTACTTTCTTTCTTCTTATTATTAACTAGGCAATGTCTTGAGGGCCCATAACTCATACATGTAGGCACGTGTCCACACACACACATATGTTCATACACACACACTCAACCGATTCTTGGATTTAATACCCATTCTGCAATTTTTAAAAATTTTTCAATTTTACCTTTGACAAGTTCATACAAGTATATAACGTACCCTATATTTAGGAACCCACACTTTCCCCTCTCCCTCCCTCCAGACTCCCAAACCCATCCTCCTTTCACTCTCATGGCCTCTTATTTCATTTTTTTTTTTTTTTTATAACTCACTGAGTGCAATTGGTACTGCCCACAAGCATCCTTTTCTTATGTAGGTGGGTGTATGTGGTCCAGATGTACCTGTGTCCTCCCAAAGGCCAAACTCTGAATGGACAGCTTTGCTAAGATCTGATCCCAGTCATGTCTACCGTCTTGGCCAAGATCAAGGCATGTTCAGTCTCTCACACGGTCTGCATCGCTGCCACCTTCTCTAACACGGCCCTCTGTTGACCCACAGCTCTCAACATGAGACACACTGATCGCCTCTTCTCCCCCAGGAGCAGTTGTGAATGATAGATGCTGAACCCCCTCCCTCCGTGCCCTTAGGAGCACCATGCTAAGGGCACAGGTAGAGCCTATCATTGTATTTCTTCCAACAAGGTTATAAGATATTGCAAATAAGAAAGCAGAGTCTCGGGGAGCATGGATCACCAGCCCAAAGACACGGAAGAAAAAGAAAAAGCTCTAGAATTGTGAAAAGATTCACTCACTCACTCATTCATTCACACAACAGATTCATTCATTCATCATTATCAAGTCTGTCCTCTGTGTCGGGTCTTCAATGTCAGCAAACCAGCTGGAAGTGGTTCCTGTTTCCACCCACCGGCACATCCTGTTTTCATAGTTACTACTCCCAAATTAGAGACCAAGTAAGTTGTCCTCTGTGGCACTGCAACCTGACTCACCCGGACACCAGGGCCTGATGGCCCTTGGCAAGCCTCTGTACAAACAAAAAGGGACCCTTCTACATATCCACCACCAGCCCAAACCAAACTGAAGAAGCGCCTAGCTGGGAGGCTTACTTTATTCTGTGAGTTCGAGGCCAGTGTGCCTTACATAGTAAGTTCCAGCACAGGCAGCCAGGCCTATGTAAGAGACTCCCAAAAACAAATAAGATAAAAAGACCTCTTCATTCAAGCTCCATTCAATTTGAATTTGGCACTAACAGAGGAATCCATGTCTGTCAAGCAGTTGACCACAACCTCCTCCTACAGGACAATGTTTTAGATGCCAGGGGCAGTGTGGCTAACAGATGCCCCAGCCCTCTCCTATAGGACAATGTTTTACATGCCAGGGGCAGTGTGGCTAACAGATGCCCCAGCCCTCTCCTATAGGACAATGTTTTACATGCCAGGGGCAGTATGGCTAACAGATGCCCCAGCCCTCTCCTATAGGACAATGTTTTACATGCCAGGGGCAGTGTGGCTAACAGATGCCCCAGCCCTCTCCTATAGGACAGTGTTTTACATGCCAGGGGCAGTATGGCTAACAGATGCCCCAGCCCTCTCCTATAGGACAATGTTTTACATGCCAGGGGCAGTATGGCTAACAGATGCCCCAGCCCTCTCCTATAGGACAATGTTTTACATGCCAGGGGCAGTATGGCCAACAGATGCCCCAGCCCTCTCCTATAGGACAGTGTTTTACATGCCAGGGGCAGTATGGCCAACAGATGCCCCAGCCCTCTCCTATAGGACAGTGTTTTACATGCCAGGGGCAGTGTGGCTAACAGATGCCCCAGCCCTCTCCTATAGGACAATGTTTTACATGCCAGGGGCAGTATGGCCAACAGATGCCGCAGCCCTCTCCTATAGGACAATGTTTTACATGCCAGGGGCAGTATGGCTAACAGATGCCGCAGTTCCGGCTGCCTTTACTTCATCTCTGTCCTTGCTTCTCCACGTCTCACACACACAGCAGAACAGATGGGTAGGCTCCTGTTTAATATTTTAAGATGATTTTAGAAACCCCGAGAGATTAAACTGTACCATCTCTTTCCCCAGGGCTTCTGCACTGCATATCCTCAGGGCATGGAGGAGAGGGTACAAAGTACCCCTGGCATAGAGGACTGTCTCGCTCTTTCCCAAAAAACACTATTAGTTCCTCACGTGTCCCACGTGCCCACAGGTGCACCAAGCCTCCCTTCTGCACTTGGTAAGAGCACACCTTAAACACAGATATTCTGGGTTTTGTTCTGCTTTTCTTTTTTTGTTTGGGTTTGGTTTTTCCAAGACAGGGTTTCTCTGTGTAGCCTTGGCTGTCCTGGACTCACTTTGTAGACCAGGCTGGCCTCGAACTCACAGAGATCCACCTGCCTCTGCCTCCTGAGTGCTGGGATTAAAAAGGTATGTGTCACCACGCCCAGTGTTTGTTTTGTTTTTCAAAACAGGGCTTCTCTATGTAGCCTTGGCTGTCCTAGACTCGCTCTGTAGACCAGGCTGGTCTCCAACTCACAGAGATGTGCTGCCTCCCTGAGAACTGGGATCACAGGTCTGAGCAACCTCGGCCAGCTAAATGTAGATATTATTACAAAAGAACACAACACACACTAAGAGTCAAATCTTTGCCTGGTGACACTCAGGTGGGAGTAGCAGGGAAGGAGTCCAGGTGGCAGGCCATATCCATGGCAACTGTGGGGGAAGGGCTGGGAGCAGGATGTAAAGACATCACCCTCGTCTGCTAAGTAGATGAAATTCGGACATGGCTTCCAAAATATTTAATAAGTACCTCGGTCCGAGGACAATGTAAATTGAAACCAAAAATACTTTCTTACCTTGCTTTTTATTACTAGCAATATATATCCTTATAAGTAAAATTCAGACCCAGTTTTAAAGCGGGAACCCCAGGATTTCCATAGTATCAAGCTATCTTCTATTTTCTAGTTCTCAGAGTCACCTCAACATGCTGACCCGTGTGTTATTTTTTGAGGAGACAACTCAAGTTTCAGAAAGCCTTCGTTCCGTGGGGATGCTTTGCAGAAAACGCAGAGTGACCCCCACAGCTGTGGCTGGTTTTACTTACTAATCATTAAAGTATGTACATGCTCTCAGCCTGTCAATCTGGAAAACAGACTCCTGCCGCCCCCCCCCCCCCAAGTATAATGTTTTCATTGGCTAAGTCGCTTTCCCTCTCCCTTGACATTTTATGGCTTGTGTTTAAATATGAGACACAGCTGGCTTGGCTGGTGAGGGTCTTCTGGTTCTGCTTTACAAGGAAACACAGAACAAACGCCTCAAAGATTTACAGCAGGAGTTCTGTGTTCACCTCGCGGTGAACTGGTACAATGTAGTAATGGAAGCGGAATGAAAAAAGGGAGGGCAGTGAAGCAGCCCGCCTGGCAGGCAGAAAATCAAGAGATTTGGGTGGTGGGCAGTTTCAAAACAGCTCTAAGGGCCTAAAGGCAGATACACATATCTATAGCTGCACTTATTCGCTGTGCGTTATTAAAGAGATCACCAGTGTGGGGCCGGGCGTGGTGGTACACGCCTTTAATCCCAGTCACTACTGTATAGGCGAAGCCACCCAAACCTGGACAGTCCTGACTGGCTCAAGGTCATATGGTCAGCAAAGAACAGGGCAGGTTGAAAAAGATGAAGAGCCAGGTGTGGTGGCGCACGCCTTTAATCCCAGCACTCGGGAGGCAGAGGCAGGTGGATCTCTGTGAGTTCGAGGCCAGCCTGATCTACAAAGCGAGTCCAAGACAGCCAAGGCTACACAGAGAAACCCTGTCTCCAAAAAAAAAAAAAAAAGAAACAAACAAACAACAAAAAGAAAAGAAAAAGATGAAGAGGAAAGTCTTCTACTGGGTCATGACCAGGTATCACTGTGGCATCTACCCTCCTCATGTTCTCTGTAGCAGGAAGCAAGACCAGAGCTCACAGCACACATGATGAGGTAATTTCTGCAATCTCAAATGATCTTTTCTTTTTTTTTAATTGTTGTGTAGGGTTTTCTTCAGAGATAGAAACATTACGTTTTGTCCTGTAGGGAAGCTGCTTAAAATAGAAAACCAAAAACTAGAAATAGCTCCAGGAAGTCCCTGAAGCTGACCAGATGCCCTAGGCCCCTCCTCCCTCCCAACAGTAAAGAATGAAGTCTGCGGAGAGTCACTTTCAGACAAGCCAGGAAGAAGCAGAGACCAGCTGAGTCACCTGGAATGGGCACACTCTGACTTGCTGAGCTCCCTGCAGCTGTGCAGTGTGCTCCGGGTCCTCAGCCTTTGACCTGTCACCCGTGCCTGCCGAGATGGGCGTTGGCAATGTAGCTGTCTTTGAGTCATTTCTGCTCCTATAAGTAACCCCAATACAACTCATTGGTTCACTAAGTTGGACTTTGATGGTATCATATTTTGGTCTGCATGGAATTGCTCTACCTAGGAGAAGCAGACATGCATGCTGTGTCTCCCAAGGAAATGTTTGTTATACAATATTTGCCCAAGTGAAGATGCCATATTGAAACTCATTATTTTCTATGGTAACTTAACATTTAATTTAAAAACTAAAACCATTTGATTGGTGTGAAACATGCTCATGTAATGCTCACAGAGACCGAGGGATGGGCCAGATTCTCAGTGCACTTGTAGATTGCCTGCCTCGGCGTGCACAAGGACCCTGGGTTGGATGCTCTTCTTGCCGCAAACCGACATGATGGAGCACACCTGTAATGCCAGTTCTTGGGAGGAGGTAGGAGAACTAGAAATGCAAGGTCATCCCTGGCTACGTAGGGAGTTCGAAGCCAACCTGGACTACTTGAAACTGTTTCAAACAAACAACAAAAACAGAATGAAAGAAATCCAAGGAAGTGGGTACCAGACAAAGAAACTGAAGGCCAGAGAAGCCAAATTACAAGCCAAGTCTAGAGAGCCGAGAAGTGTTTTTCCATATAGTTTCACTCTTGCCTGAGGTCTTCTACTTTCAGAACTTAGGAACAACACATCCGGTTTGATCACTTACCTCCTTGTATTAAATAATATAAAAGCTGGGTTTGGGTAACCTTTGTCCAACTAAACTGATGATATTCTCAGACATGACTATGAATGCTCAGGGGCTTTCTCGGTTCTCTGATCACATTCATATCCTTCTCTTTGAGAAGACACTTTTTAAGATTTGCAGCGTGACTAGTGGAGATATTAATCCAAGGGGTAAAGCTCTAAGCACCAATGTTACTGTTTCCTTCACTGGGCAACTGTAATGTTCCCTCTTACGGACTCCACTGTCAGAGGCTTTCCCAGCTCCCCGGGCACGGGAGCCACCTGAGACTCTGCCCATGGCGCAGGGTGATGCACAGGCTGGGGTGGAGCCTGATGTGCTGATGCTGTTGAGAGGCCAGAGGTGCCAGTGTCCTTGGCCATGCGCCAACTTGAGTACAGCAAAACTTCCCATCACTCTGGTGGGTGCTAAGGACGCTGTGCGTTCTCCGTGGGCCAGTCTTCTTTCATAGTGTTGTTCACATCTGGCCTCAAATCCTATGTTAAAGTGTAGAGGACTCTGATTCCTCCCCATAATCCAACGAGATCAGAGGAACAATTTCATTCTTCTGCCTTGGAAAACCATCCTAGAAAACCTGAGATACTTTGCCTGGAGTTTTTCGAGTTATAATAGATATCTCAAGTGGGGAACTAATTTCAAAGGGAAATTACCCACGATCAGTTTTGTAGATCTAATCTATTCCGGTCATGCTTTGTTGATTCTTACCCAGCAATCATTGGGAAAGGGGCATGGGTAGCTACGCTAAGCAGTCCCAGTGGCTGGTGAGGGTCCACCAATGAGCAATGCCTGGTGCTTCTACATCGGACAGTCCAATTTGATAAAGAACCGTTGTGTCAGGCTGTTTGATCACACTGTGAACCCCGAGACTGTGCACTGGAAAAACCTGTTTCTGGTTGGGGTGTGGCTCAGCCCTAGAATGAACCTTTAATCAAAGAGCTGTTTATTGTAAACAGGATTAAATAAAGTCAATCATAGGTCAAGAGGCAGAGCAAGCAACCAGTTGACAGGGAGTGAAACAGGAAAACACAGGAAGAAGGGACATTGAGTTGAAGGGTATGTAAGACAGGTGGAGAAGGAGAAAGAGAAGAAACTTTATCTTTCTAGGACGTCAGCTCAGGAGGAAAGTCAGCTGGGTGCTTTCTCTGCCTCTCTGAGCTAAGCAGGTTTTCACCCCAGCATCTGGCTCCTGTGTCTTTATTGGTAAAATCGAGCATTTGAGATCTTGTTTAAAAACAACAAACCCTCTCACTCAGAATATCCAGAAAGAAACTCACTAGATATATTTATTGATCATGCAACTACAAAGATTATTCTCATATAACAGCTTGAATTTTCTGGTAGCAGAGACATAGCCAAGCAATAGCAACAAGGCTGGGTGGGGTCCAGGATGCCTCCTGAGCTGGGCACTTACTCCACCCACTCTCTGTTTCTTCCTCTGTGGGTAAGACGCTAAGATGGTACCTATTTGCTACACAGCAGAAGACGTAAATAGGAAAGCGCACAGAGCCAGATCGTGCGACAAGCTTTGAATACCTACCGGCCACTTTGTTGTGGGCACCACTTTCTTTTCCTCTCCCTACTGCTCATTTTAAAAGTAGCAGGTATCAAAAATGGTCTTTAGGAAACATCTCTCACCCAAACAAAGGTGGCAAATGCCATTTGGTCAAAGCAGATTCCAAGTGTAATGTCTGTCCTCAGTGTCTGGTTTTTACTCTATTTCCCATTTTGATATTTACAGCGCGTAAACACACACACACACACACACACACACACACACACACACACACACACACACCATTAAGCTTCACCATATCAGCAAGAATAGTGGTAGAAATAGGGGTCATATTATATGCTGTTTCTCTGTGTAGCCTTGGCTGTCCTGAACTCACTTTGTAGACCAGGCTGGCCTCGAACTCACAGAGATCCACCTGCCTCTGCCTCCCAAGTGTTGGGATTAAAGGTGTGCACCACCATATCTGGCTAAACATTCTTTTTTTGTTTGTTTGTTTTGTTTTGGGGGGGTTGTTTTATTTTTTTCGAGACATGGTTTCTATGTGTAGCCTTGGCTGTCCTGGACTCGATTTTGTAGACCAGGCTGGCCTTGAACTCACAGTGATCCAAGTGCCTCTGCCTCTCAAGTGCTGCGATTTTTTTTTTTTTTGGTAGTTTCTTTTACAGATCTCAGCCAGCATATTTCTCTGAAACATATGCCGTGAGCCTTTGATACACTACCAGGAACTTACTTGTATTTTTTTAGGAGTCCTATATGGGTGCTATATGTGTGTGTGTGTGTGTGTGTGTGTGTGTCTATGTCTATATATATGTGTATGTGGATATATACATATTCAAAGGAAGGTGCCAAAAGGAAATATATATTCAAAAGGAATGTAGATGTATGTATGTGTATATATATTCAAAGGAAAATGTTCAGAAAAAATGAAAGAGGTAGCAGGGAATGGGTCCTTTTTCTAGAAAGCCCTCTTCTTAAATGTACAGTGAATTCCCATCTGTATCTTTGCATATCTATTATCCAGTTGTGGTATGGTGTATGCTGTGGCACTCAGATCTCCAAACTCCATCTCAGCCCCATCAAATTTAGGCAGATCTCAGGGGCCCAGGCCTCATGACTGTAGCACTCTCCTGGGTCAGGTCATAACTCCCCCCCTCCATTTGTGGTGGAGGGTCCATATGCTTGCTGAGGCTCTCCTTACCACGAAAGGTGCAAAGATATTTGGAGAGGTGCCTCCCTTGAAACACCGCAAGCTGTTTTCAGCCTCCACATGCCTCGCTGGCCCTGACCACCTTGGAGGGTCTCACTTCCTGGTGCTCTCCATTAGGTACCAGAGAGGACTTTGTTTAACCCACTCTAAATCAAAGTGCCTGTCACACCTGAATGCATTCTGTTATCTAGTATGCTGGGGGGGTAATGAGTTACTGTTCCCACAGCAATCTTCCTTCCTCTTTAATTTGTCCAGCCTCCAACTTGGAGCCATACAAAAGACCTCCACACATATTAAACTGGGAGTCTCCTGAACTCAGTGATGGGCGCCATATGCATCTTTCTATCTAGGCATTGGTGTGGTACCTGGCATGAAATTCACTGAGAAAAAAAAAAGAGGGCTTGGGCACAGAGCCCTCTGGACAGCCTGCCTAGCAGCCACACCTTTGGCAAGCAACCCCCTGCCCCCCTCCAAGTGTGGGTATTTCCAGCCTGTTACAAACTTACTGCCAGACCCTGAAGCAATCTGAGACTGGGCTCTGCCAAGTGAGAAAGAAGACACTACATGGGCCTTGCCTTTTTACCACGAGTGGATAATAGAATGTGATTTTACATTTTTTTTTTTATTTAGTCCAGAGTGTGTTTAATATTTGATTCCTGAGCCGTTCTTTTATTTTACAGTGGCCACCCTTGCAATTGTACACTCAGGTTTCTCTGTAGCAATGACAGGACAAGCATTGCTCTCATGCTTGAATACAGGGTGTTGGTTGGGGTAATGAAATTTAAAATATTTACTTAAATATTTATTTAAATATTTATTTAAAATAAATAGAGAGAATGTGAATTTGGAAAATACAGTCAGAAACAGGAATTTAGTGTAGGGCTCAATTCAGTCCCTAACTCTACATATCTGGTTATTTTAAAAGAACAAAACACTAAAGTACAATTCTTCTTTTATTGGGTTTAAATAAAAGAATTAAATACCCTATTTAATAAGCCTCAACCCATTGCTTATTACATACGCTCAATATCCTGCTCTATTGCCATGAGAACTATAATAGAAATACAGGGTCAGATTCCAAGACAGGATGTGGCACCGCCAAGGACGGTCATTCACTGACACAGCTGAGAAGACAGACCAGTCAGGAGTTATATTTTGGAAAAAAAGGACGGGGCTGATCTTGCTGGTAACCAGGCACTGATATCAGACAAATCACCTCATCTAGAGCTCGGTTTCCCCGGAGACGGATACTCCATTTCTAATGGAGGATGCAATGCTATCAGAAAGCTACCGAAACAGTCTTAGCTCACGCAGAATCAAGAAGCAAACCCACAGTGTTCTCCTAGCAACTTGGATACAAAGTTAACATCTCATAAAGCTAATTCAAGAACTTATTCCCAGTGTTGACGCAGCTGTGAGAACAAGGGAGAGAACAGAGTCTATTCTGGTTGGGCTCCATCACTTAGTAGAATCCACAATGTTTTCTTACTGTCAACTTTTATGTGTAACCTTTATCATTATTATTTCTTTCTATTGATGTCCATCGCAGGCAACTTTTTTCATAGCAATTACCATTATATAATTGTGTTTTAAAAGCTCATGGGGGATTAAGATGCTTGCCACCAAGCCAGATGGCCTGAGTTCAAGCTCTGGAACCCACATGGTAGAAGGAGAGAACTGACCCCCGCCCAAGTGGTCCTTTGATGTCCAAATGTTACACACACACACACACACACACACAGAGAGAGAGAGAGAGAGAGAGAGAGAGAGAGAGAGACAGACAGACACAGAGACAGAGACAGAATAAATAAATGAATAAACAAACAGACAAATTCTTCATAAATGAAATAAATTGCACTGTTGGTCTGTATTGTTAAATGTTGTCAGGGTCTAAGACAGTGCCTAACAATGTGAGCTTTAAGAAATGGTTACTAAATGAATAATCACAGAATTTCTTTCCTTCTTTTCTTTTCTTTTTGTTTTTGGTTTTTGTTTTTGTTTTTTTGTTTTGTTTTGTTTTGTTTTTTGTTTTTTGTTTTTTGTTTTTTTTTTTTTGGTTTTTCGAGACAGGGTTTCTCTGTGTAGCCTTGGCCATCCTGGACTCACTTTGTAGACCAGGCTGGCCTCGAACGCACAGCGATCCGCCTGCCTCTGCCTCCCAAGTGCTGGGATTAAAGGCGTGCGCCACCACACCCGGCTCTTTTCTTTTTTTGAGACAGGGTTTCTCTGTTTTAGCTCTGGCTGTCCTAGAACTCACTCTGTAAGACCAGGTTGGCCTCGAACTCACAGAGATCCGCCTGCCTCTGCCTTCCAAATTCTGGGATTAAGGGCGTGCACCACTGCGCCTGGTTTAGAAATTATTTTCTTAAGAAGGCAGGTTGAAGGAGTATTTCATAGGAAGACAACAATAGTACAGTCATTTTCTCACTTGAGAAAAGCTGTGTAGTCCAGCCTGGAGTGAGGAGGAGACAGAAAGTTATCGGGTGGCAGCATGTATGGATTGAGAGGCCCCGAGGTCGGGTGGCAGGGCTGCTGCCAGCCACTCTGCCTGGCCCTTCTCCACTGTGCAGCCAATCTGACTTGATGAATGAAAGCCACTGGCCCGAGATCCTGGCCCTTGTGACAGGCTCTGTGTCTCATCCAGGTTCCACATTTAGTGTGACACAGATGTCTTTAGGACACAGATCGGGACAATTCATAATCACCTCTGAAAATACCTTCTCCACGCTCCGTAAATACCACCTCCAGACGTGCTCCAAAATTAAATCCCAGCCTATTTTGTTTTCTGAACACCTGCTCCTCAACTGAGCAACTGCTACACCAAAGCCTTTCCCCGTGCTCTCCTCTCCTGGGGAAACTCGGGCCGCGCTGAAGGGCACCACAGTGACGTGGTTGTTACCACGGTGATCTCACTTCAAATTTTTCTAATTCGATTTTCTTAACATTCTGCTCAAAATGCAGGACTATACAGACTGTGGGCCAGAGGCAGCCAGACCTGTCAGAAAACACCACACCAGCCTGTGATCAAACAGGAGCTTCAAAGTCTGATGGTCTGTGCCCCGACCCCCTAGTAGGGGAGGAGGGAGAGGAGCACCATACCTTCAGGCCCTTTATCCTAAAGATTCTCAAGTCAAAGCCAGTGTTTTAAGCACAAAAACATGAGTCATAGAGCTCATATTTTCTAACAGAAATAAGAACTCAAAAAAAAGGAAACACACACACAGAGTCAAGTGGCTGTAAGGGACTCCAGGGTCCTCAGCCAAATGAACACAGATGGAGTTTGCTTAAGAAGAAGTTAGCTGCAGGGCGGGGTGGGGGGGTGGGGTGGAGGGGCGGGTGCACCCTTTTAATCCCAGCACTTGAAAAGCAAGCGTAGATCTCTGAGTTCAAGGCCAGCCTGGTCTACAGACAAGTCAGGACGACATAGAGAAACCCTGTCTCAAGAAAAGAAGCAAGCAAACAAACAAAAAGAGCTTAGCTTTTGAGCTCAACCTGTGAATTCCTGGTGTCTAGTTTGGTCAGCCTTTGATATTTTCTGAAGCTCCCTGAGTGGCAGTGGCTTCTCAAGACAGTAAGCCACCATCCCAAAGTATTGCTGGTATCTATAAAGCATTGTTAGCTGTCTTCCCCTTAACAAATCAGCTTTAGCCAATGACAAAGTAAAGGAAACCACTAAAGTGGCTAAAAAGTGGCTAAAAGTCAGGCTCTATGTCCTATCCAGTTTACCTTCTTTTTTTTTTTTTTTTTTTTTTGGTTTTTCGAGACAGGGTTTCTCTGTGTAGCCTTGACTATTCTGGACTCGCTTTGTAGACCAGGCTGGCCTCGAACTCACAGTGATCCGTCTGCCTCTGCCTCCTGAGTGCTGGGATTAAAGGCGTGCGCCACCACCGCCCGGCCCATTTACCTTCCTTTTCTACTTCAACAGAGAATAGGCCAGACCAAAGAAGATCTAAAGCCTGTTCAGCAGGCTGCAGTGAGGAAACAGAACAAATCACAAAACAGCAAGTAGAAGTTGGGGGGGGGGAGTAGAGCCTGGAACTAGTACTCAGGCGGGTTTTTAAAACTGCCAGGCTACTTCCCACTGAGGGTAAAGAGAGGCGCCTGGAATAAGGAGTGGCTGAGTCCTTTCCAGCAGGAGTTTTTAAATTCTACTTGTAGCCTAGAAACTGCAGGACCACTGCCAGTGTCCGGCTTGCCTCACCTCCACGGTGTCATCATTCTAAATGCATGTCTTAGCGGGGATGCTGTTGGGTCATGCCTGGAGACATGGGTTAGCAGTTGTGTGCAGTTCTGAGATGAGGAAAGGGCACTACCTACATGCAGGGCTAGCCCCATGTCCCCTGTGCTCATTACTTAAGACGAATGAATTATACAGGGCCACACACAGAAGATAAAGGTGCTCTAAAATATTGCCCTAAAAAATAATAACAACCCGGCACACGGACATGATAACAAAAGCAAGGAAGTGATTGCCACAAACAGGGGTACCCCAAGGGGTGCCAAGGGTGTGGTCTGGCAGGCAAACAAAGGAGGGGCTTCTGGGCTGGACTTGTTCATTTCTTGATGGAGGGTGTTCGCGTGGTAATTATTTCTTACGCTGTGCATTTACACTATGTTTGCACATTTGGTGTCATAATTTCTAAAAACAAAAACAAAACAACGACCTCCCTTCTTTGTGAAAACAATACCATGATATAGATCTTAGTGCTGGGTCTTCAAATGTCATCTTCCTTAGTGGAAGTGCACTGTCTCTCCCTCAACACATTGTTATTCTGGAAGGTAGTTATTTGAGGAGCCACGACTACACTGCTCCGAATAGTCTGATCTGTACAGCGTATTAGAAAATATTTTATTTGTGTGTGTGTGTGTGTGTGTGTGTGTGTGTTCATGTTCATGTGTATACGTGTGCAGGTGTGCCAGGGCCATGTCAACCCCAGTTATCATTCCTCAGAGACCACCCATCATGCTGTTTTCTGAGATTTATCTTATTTCATTTTTATTTTTTGGCTTTTAGAGACAGGGTTTTTTTCTATGTAGCCCTGGCTGTCCTGGAACTTGATCTGTAAACCAGGCTGGTCTTAAACTCAGATAGCCACCTGCCTCTGCCTCCCTGAGTCCAGGGTGAGTTGGAGTGCGTCAGGGGGGACAGGGGAATTAAAGGTGTGTGCCACCACTCCACTGCCCAGCCAACTTATTTGAATTGTGCGAGTGTGTGTGTCTCTGTGTGGGTACATTCATACGTGGTCAGGTACCTCAGGAGACCAGAATAGGGTGTCAGATGGAGTTCAGCTGGAGTTACAGACAGTTCTGAGCCATCCCAAGGCAGTGCTGGGAATCAAACCTCTGAGCCGTCTCTTCAGCCCCATCCTCTTTTATGAGACAAAATTTTCAGTTTTGGGATTTTTGTTTTGTTTTGTTTGGTTTGGTTGTTGGTTGGTTGGTTTTGGTTTTTCGAGACAGGGTTTCTCTGTGTAGCTTGGCTGGCCTAGACTCCCTTTGTAGACCAGGCTGGCCTCGAACTCATAGCAATCTGCCTGCCTCTGCCTCCTGAGTGCTGGGACTAAAGGCGTGCGCCACCACGCCTGCACGCCCGGCTCCAACACAAAATTTTCATTGGTCTATGGCTTACAGATTAGACAACGCTGGCTGGCTAGCAAGCCCCAGGGATCTCTCTTTCTCTATTTCTTGGCACTGAGATTGCAAGCATGAGCCACCTAGCACATCTGGGTTTTTGTTTTTTAAGCTGTGTAGCCTTGGCTGTCCTGGAACTTGCTTTGTAGACCAGGCTGGCCTCAAACTCACAGCGATCACCTGCCTCTGCCTCCCAAGCATATCTGACTTTTTAATGTAGGTTCTGGGGATTGAACTCAGATCTTCATGCTTGTATGCCATGCTTTTGACTCACTGTGCTATTCCCCTAGTGCCCAGAAAATATGTAATAGGAGAGTATATTTAAGTGTCTGACAAGTCTAGAGTCAGAATCCAAGGAGACACACTAGATAACAAAGTTCTCCAAGCCAGCAGGCTGACTTTACAAATCCATCAAAGAACGGGGGCACAGGTGGGCTTATGAAATCACAGGAGGAAAAGAAAAAGTTGTAAGGGGCTCTTTAAGAACTCTTTTCTTGCTGGGGTGTGGTGGCGCACACCTTTAATACCAGCACTCAGGAGGCAGAAGCAGGTGGATCCCTGTGAGTTCGAGGACAGCCTGGTCTACAAAGCGAGTCTAGGACAGCTAAGGCTACACAGAGAAACCCTGTCTCGAAAAACAAAAACAAACAAACAAAAAAGAACTCTTTTTTTCCCGATGGAGGGCACAGCAGAGCCTTGAGGCTCATGTAAAGAAGCCCCCCCCCCCCCTCCATATCTGGCGTCTGAGTGACTCATCCAGAAAGCTATCCACTGCGTGCAGCAAAGAGGAAATGAATCATGAAGTTTCTGACCTTTGCCCTTGGCATCCTTCACGGAGGGTGGGGGCTGGGGGAACCACCCACAGACCTCTCAACTGTGCTGGGGACGGGGTAGTCAAACAAGGCACACACAGAAATGATGTGAACTCATTGGCAGGGAGAGCTGGAGACTCAGGTCAGGAGAAATGAGCCTAGAGGTTGCAAATACAAACACTCATTTTATGATTCAGAAAACAGACCCTGCGCACTGGCACGGGACGACAGTTAGCAGTGCCCAGTGGCGTCCTGTGCAGCAATCTGAACTTCTTCTCCTACTAGCTGGGGTGGGAACGAGGGCAGCACAGAGGAGAACAGTGACCTTTGAATTTCCATCTTGCATCTGGCATTTAGAGAATGTGCTTGGCTTGCTTAGAGAAAGTCCACTGAACTAATACCAATGTGCCAGTGGGAAGGCACAGATTCAAAAGATGGAATCCCAGAGCCTTTCCTCAGAAAAGCCAGAGCTCCCAGTAACCAGGCAGGAGCATCCATGTCATCTCAAGCGGAATCTAACACAGGTAGGGGTGACTGAAGTTTGTAATAAAAGCCGAGTGAGTGCCTTCCAGATGCTAATACAGTTCTCCAAAAAACATAGTAAACACCCAATGCAGGCCAGAAGGCCGATTTTTTTTTTTTTTTTTTTTTTTTTTTGAGGGGCAGGGTCGAGACAGGGTCTCTCTGTGCCATAGTCCTTGTGGTCCTAGACCTCTCTTTGTAGACTATGCTGGCCTCGAACTCACAGCGATGCCTCTCTGCCTCTGCCCCTCGGCTAGGACAGGGTAATTGTATTAGGTTGATGCGAGGGAAAGGAGCCCCTTCCCTTGGAGTTGATATAGAATCAATAGCTTATAATATTATATTATAGCATCTTTTTCTTTTTTTTTTTTTTTTTGGTTTTTCGAGACAGGGTTTCTCTGTGTAGCCTTGGCTGTCCTGGACTCACTTTGTAGACCAGGCTGGCCTCGAACTCACAGCGATCCGCCTGCCTCTGCCTCCCAAGTGCTGGGATTAAAGGCGTGTGCCACCACGCCCGGCTTATTATAGTATCTATTATATGTCTATTTTATTATATAGCTATTTTATTTTAAAGAAACAAGAAACAAGACCTAAGCTTGAATGCACATGGCCTTGGGTAGGGCCTCATTTCTTTCCCTAAACGTTTCCTGGGAATCTCAAACAAAAGTTAACTTTTTTACAGTGAAGATAGCCTGCCTCCTGCATTCCCACGATCTAGACTTTTGCTTTATCCACTGTCATGCCGACAGGTACCCCTCAGGAACCTGTGAGTGTCCTCCCATAGGTTTCTTAGCAACCCTTTGAAGATGCTAACTTCAAACCCCCTCCATATCCTATATATGGATACTATAAAGAAAATGACCTGCAACTCCCTCTCAGAGAGGCAATAGGTGTTTTTCCTTCTGAGTCTCCCTCTCATAACCCTAGTGTTTAATGTCTCTATGAAAATATCTTTATTAAACCTCAATTCTATCTCGCACTGGCTAGTTCTGGGGTTCTCGTCTGCCTAAAAGTCATGGGCCTAAGTTGAGCTCTCTGAGCAATTAAAGGAACCCTTGAGGCTACTGGGGGTGGGGGGAAGGGCACTGCGAAGCTGCACCTCTGTCCTGTGGTTGCTGACAGGAACGCACTGTAATTCTGCACTGTGACAGGAGACTAAATAATTTCCATTACCAGTGATAAATGCGGAGAGCGGAGACCAAGGGATGCTACCTGCCTAACTAGAAACGGCTGTGTTCCCTCTCTAACTTAAGCAAGTGGACTGCTGTTGGGGGAGTGAGAAGAACTGTGGAACTACTCAGAGTGGGGACGGGGGAAAGGAAGGCATCTGAGGGCAGGCCCTGGCTTCCTTTTTGAGAAATGGCCAGAGTGGTACTCACTACCAGGTGTCTCTGAACGAAGCACAAAAGAAGGCTTGTGGACTGAGCTCTAGGGCTTAGGGCCGCCCATCTCTCACTTCTGTCATTAGGAGGAGTATTTTTTTTCTTAGTGAAGTGAAGAAGGCAAAGGTCTGTGTGTTGCTTCCTAAAGGATGGTGCCTTCTTTTCCAAGGACTTTAGGGAGCTGAACTGCCATCTGTAGACCCAGATGAGGGCAAAACTTACTGTAAGAAACCTACCTCAGCCTGAGGAAGTCCTTTTCAATTTTGGCATGTAGTTACCCATTCTCTAAGTTGGAGCATGAGTAGACAGAGATGCTGAGCGTTCTCAGCACCATGCACCAGACTCAAATGCAGGCAGCGAGAGGCACGCAAGCAGTTAGGTGGTGATTTAAAGATCGACCTCCAGGACTGGGCATGGTGGTGTACCCCTTTGATTTCAGCACACAGGAGACAGAGGCAGGCAGATCACTGTGAGTTTGAGGCCAGCCTGATCTACAAAGAGAGTTCCAGGACAGCCAGGGCTGTGACACAGAAAGACCCTATCTCGAGCCACTCCCAAAAAATTACCCGGTCTTTCTATCCTGCCTTAGTCCTTGGCTCACAATTCAATGATTTACATGCAACTGGTATTTGGGAAGACCATTTCTACCAATATTTTCAAATAATGAAGTAGTCCTTTTTTGCAATAACAGCCAGCTTAAGATTCATTGGGAGACTGCAGTGCTGGCCTACTATGCACGAAGCCCTGGGCTCCCTCCTCAGCATTGCATAAACTCAGCATGGCAGCACATACTGGGATCCAAGCATCCAGGAGGTAGAAGACAGAGGATTACAAGTTCAAGGACACTTGAACACTACATGTTGAGTTCAGGACAAACTGGAATACATGAGACCCTAGGTCCAAAAAGAAAGAAAGGAAGAAAGAAAGAAAGAAAGAAAGAAACAAAGAAAGAAAGAAAGAGAAAAGCTGTTTTGTTATCTATTCAGTATTTCTCAGACACCAGGTTTCCTGCTGGTTTGGTTTTTTGTTTTTTGTTTTTTAAACAAGCATCAGTCTTTCTAATCTCACAATAATCACATTAGATATATACTATTTTTATCCCTCCTAATATGTGAGCAATCATAAGTTAGTTTATATAACTTGCCTCAAACCAGGCCAATTAGTGAAGAAACCAGAATTGAAGCCCAGGGCTTTTTAACCTTCCGATTCTAAGCTTTTAACCACATACTGTGGCCCAAGCCCCCAGGCTCCAGGGACTGGGAGCAGACATGGCAACAGTGGCTTTGTATATTTGTTGCCGCCCATATCTATTTCTATTCCTTGGATCTGAGCACAGAATAATCATAGTGGTTTGTAGATGTGAAAAAAAAAAAATTTAGGCGTTGTTCCCATGTGTCATCTATACATTTTTATATTTCTTTCTCTTGCGTAAGAAACGAGAAAGGAAGAAAGACAGCAGCAAACATTCTAGCAGCTTCTAGCCTATTTCCTTGTTCCCCAATATGAGAAATGTGACCTTTGAGAGTAGACTGACTTTTCAGGCTTGACCAATCAAAGCGCCAACCGAAACACCTCATCAAGCACACACTGAAAGGGGCCTATTGTGTTCTGGCTCTCACTTAGGACCCATCTTGACCTCCTGCTGTGAGCAGTGGTTAAGACAACCATCCCAGCGCCCACCACCATTTTAATCAGAACAACCAACAAACAACGCTCAGGCTCACGGAGGCCCCTGAGAGCATCTGGATGTTACAATCACCGTCCGGAAATCCCAAAGCACCAGACAGCATGTAGTTAAGGAGCACAAGCTCCCACGGCCTAACGCTCTGTAGCACACAGTGGGCGCTTTATTCAGGGTGCCATTGTGCTTGTGTATCTGAGCAACTGCGCACAGCACACGGCAAGGAAGTTCACTTGTATCACATCCTCCACACACCAGAAAAGGGGGGGGGGGGAACGGCTGAGATATCAGGAAGTGAAGAGTGGAGCTGGCCTTCCCTGGACACTCAGGGGGCAATATGCTAAGGTAATCCATAGTGGCAGGCATTAAGACAAGGCTACCATGTGGCCCAGAATCATCACAAAACTTGAGCCAAGTTGCACCCCATAGGCCTCCCACATCCAGACTGCTGGATCAAGTGATCTCCTTCTACATCAGCACCCACGGGACCATCCTGAGGAACATTCGATACCTCGACGATAAAAACACTAATGGCAACTGTCACGTATCTCACTCCACTGGAGGCCATAGACAACGATGCAGACGCAGAACGGCACCACCACGTGTCCAAATGAAGTCTCATTATTTTAAAATGTTTACAATTAGCCTAGTCTACAAAGCGAGTCCAGGACAGGCAAGGCTGCACACAGAGAAACCCCATGTCAAAAAAAAACAAAAAAAGAAAAAGTTTACAATTGCTTCCTAAATGAAACTGAAAACCCACCAGGGGCATTCTGAGTGTTGAGCACCAACCCAATTTGAGCCTCAGCAACAAGAGTCAGACTAAAAGGCAAAACAAATTTCATCATAGAACTAGTCGTAAGAAATAAAACGGGGAGAGCAGTAAGGGAAATAGCGTAGCAAGAGAAGACGGAAGAGCAATGGATGGCCCACACAGAACCTACAGAGGCCCGGAAGAGAGAACACAGAAGCTGACAGGAAACTGAATCAAGAGGGAAACTGTGGGAAGCTTCGAAAGTGCCTTGAGGAGAAGCCAGGTTTCGGTGGGCGGAGAGATGCTTTGCTAGCACCCTGCCAGCTGAGCTCTGAGAGAAAGAACCAAGAGTCTGCTCTGACGCTGAGGAAAGGAAGGGCGCCTAGACCCCCGCAGGCTCAGGGAGGACCGACCTCGATGACGTCACAACCCGGAGCCGATGGTGGCGACTGTGCGCAGTAACACACTGAGAAGGATTTATTTCACTCCTCCTTCGGGAGACTTTATTTTCTTCTGAGGTGATCTGTAGCAGATGTAACGCCCACACGTCCTTTGTTTTGTGAGGAGATGTAGTGAGTACAGTTAAACCTTGCCACACCACACAGGAGGGGAACTGGCATGGAGTGACACAGCCAGACTTGATACCTGAAAGGCTGGAGAGCGGCACCCAGCTCAGCCCTTGCACACACTGAGAGCTCTGGGGACCTGTCTGCCTTCCGATCCAAGAGATCAACAAGTGACAAAAACTGCCAAAAGAGCTGGGCGCCGTGGCGCATGCCAGTAATCCCAGCACTCAGGAGGCAGAGGCTGTGAGTTCGAGGCCAGCCTGGTCTACAAAGTGAGTCCAAGACAGCCAAGGCTACACAGAGAAACCCTGTCTCGAAAAACAAAACAAACAACCAAACAAAACCAAACAAACAAAAAGCTGCCAAAAGCCCCCGCTCTCTCCTAAGATGGCCTCGGTCCTCTGTCCTCAGTCTCCCGATGCTGGATAAAGAACCTCCCTTTCTTCCTACAGCCTTCCCTCCCGTCCCTCATCCTTACTTCCATTTCCTTTTCCACATGGATACAATGATGCAATTCCTGGCTTTTCTACTTGGAAGAAAAACCAAACAAACATAAATTTCCAACTTGATGTTTCCCAGTTAACTGTTAAATATCTTTTAACTTACGTTAAATGTAACATATATTCTTTCAGTACTGTCCCACCACTACCAAGTTAAAAACAACACAACAACAACAACAACAACAACACGCCATTCATTCTGAAGTGCCCCTCCTCATCGAACAGCAGTTCCATCCTTCTCTGAACTCTTGGCTTATGGCTCACACCCAGCCCCCCAGGAAATGCTCCTGGTACCCGTTCAGAACTCGCCTCGACCATCGCGTCTTAGCGCCTCCCCATCTCTCGCTTGAATCGTTGCAACAGCTTCCTACCTGGTCACGCTCTCCTCCACACAACACAAGCAGGCTTACAGGTGCGTCCACACTTCAAGAAAGTTTCAGTCAAACTCCCCAGTAATGTCACCTAGAGAAAAAGTTAAAGTCCTTTTAAATTTTTTACCTTAAAAAAAAAAAACCCTTATTTATCTTGTGTGTGTGCGCGTGCATGCTCCAGCATATAGGTAGAGGCTGTAAGGATAACTTGTGTGCATGCTCCAGCATACAGGTAGAGGCTGTAAGGATAACTTGCCAGAATTAGTTCTTTCTTTCCATTATCTGGGCTGTAGGATCGAACCCAGGTCATCAGACTTGGCGACAAGCATCGTTAGCCACTGAGCAATCTCTTCAGCTCTCAGGTTCTTACAATGGCCTAACTGGTCCTCCACATCTCCACATGCAATCTACCCCCCTGGACATCTGTCTCATATCTCTCTCTCTCTCTCTCTCTCTCTCTCTCTCTCTCTCTCTCTCTCTCTCTCTCATCTCCTGCTTCCTTCCTCCTGCCTGGCTAGCCACTGGCCTCCTCTCAATGCCCTAACTCTGCCGAGTATATCTAACTTAGCCATAGTTAGGGGATAAGAATTAGGGCTCTCTGTGAATTTACAGTATAAGCATGTTCTAACTATTACATGAAACTTTCATTAACAACTCTATATGTTTGTGTGAAATTCATCTTTACTTGAGATTCCTGTATTTTATCTGCCAACCCCTAGCCTTCCTCCACCTCCGGCCCCTTCGCAGCAGACCTCTTTCGGCTGCATGAAACACCTTTCTTACTGTTATGTGATTTACTTTCTCGTCCTCCTAAACCACCAGCTCAAATATCACTTTCTTGGTAAAAGACTAAAATCAGATTCCCCCCCCCCCCCAACGCATTTCTCCAAACACAGATTACATATGAGCTCTGGAATTGGCCCGTCAGGGGGTAGAAATAAACTCCACCAGGGAAGGATTGGGTTTCTGTCATCTGCTGTGCATGTTGCCCTACACTCAGCACCTGGAAGATTATGTGACACTAGCAAACCTGAAAGTGGAAGTTTCTGATTCTTTAAAAACTCAGTTGCGTCATGTGAATATGCTTTTTTGTGGGGGGGGGGGGTCCCAAGTATAGGATGTAGGAATGTATTTCCACTGCTGAAAACAGACTCTTGATCTTCATTAGCTGAAAACAGACTCATGAGAGGGTGTGTAATGTTTTGCTGGAAGCTGTCACATGCAAGGGGTGTGGGTTTTGCCAGCTGGAAAACATCCTTGTGTGGACTCTGAGAAGTGATACACAGAAGCCCGCAGCAGACAGTGCTTTGGCCCTGCTACACTTGTTGCAATGGTTCACATCACTCTGCTGGTTTTTGCTTTTCTACGGTTCACTTGAAAAAATGTTTCAGAGAACTTGTTGTGGACTCAGCTGAGTCTTGCGCCTGTTGACCTGTGCTGATTCGGTGGCATCTTGCTGTTTCTACTTTGTCTTGCCACCACTGCTGTTGATTGCTGTTTGCCAGTCTGTTGGTCTGCTGGTCTCCTGACAATCAAAGACTGGAATATCACCCCAAGGAACTGCATCTAAAGAGGTCCACAACACCCTTTCCTGCTAACCTTTTTTCTCCTCTACCTCTGGTCGGCGGGTTGGAAGGGAGGTGGAAGCATTTAAGAATCCTAAATAAAGTAAGTTTTTGAAAAAAATCTAAGCCCACACATACACAAACCATCAATGAAAGTTTGTTGAATGAATGAAGAACCAAGCGCCCTTGGGCTTTTGGTTAAATCTCTGACAACAAATTGCCGTGATTCAATGATTTTAGTCTGCATTCCCTAACCATCCTGCAATTATTTCACAGCAGAGTATCGCCAGATTAATCATTGCCTTTGATTACCGACAGTAAGAATGGTGTCATTTGATACTAAATGTAAACATTTTCATCCCCAAACTTCATACAAGGCCTATAATTTACTTACTTTAATACCTTTTTTATATACACAATACTTTTACTGCATGAATTCGTATGAAGGCCTTGTATTTCATAGAATCAGATCCAAGGGGAACAACTGGTTTCACAATGGAAAAACGTGGGTCCCGGGATGAGGATTATATTTGTAAAGACAGTAATGCCCAACACAAGATAATTAATCCAAGTCCACTGGACATGTACCTTGCTCAAAAACGTTCTCTTTAGCACCCCACTGAGATGGTTGATACTGTCACAAACAGCCTGTGACATCAATCTGTAGAAGATAATGCCTTACTGTCATATGTGTCTGTTGGATGCACGTGATTTTATGAGACAAATTCCCTGTCCCGCATCCTTAATAAAGCAAACTCACCTGACAGGATGATCTAAGACCATTGGACTCCTAAGTGTGCACATGAAGCAGAAGGAAAGCGTGCATCCCCTTAGGTGTGTGTATCAAAGCACGGGGAAAATGTTCAGAATGGGAGACGACAGGCCTTATCTCCTGTCATATTAGGGGAAAGTTACTTAGACACTTAAGTCATCCACATTCCATATGCCAGACTGTGAGAGTGCTCCTGGGGAAAACCGGTGAACTCAGCTGTGCCTTGACCTGACCCAGCAGTGATGCTCGGCCTTGCACTGGAGTCACCTGACTGGTGATGATGTCTGAGACGCATGTGTAGGTCAGCTTCCAATACAACTGATATAGGGGGCTATCCAGACCCCGGGGGCTGCTTTTAAAGGTCCCCAGATGAGTCTGCTGAACAGCCTAAACGGAAGCTGCTATTTTAAAGTCTAAAAACAGAAGGAAAAGTACACACTGAAGTAAACACACACCTTTCAGCTTCCAGGTTTTAAAATAGATCTCCTCTCCAGAATACAGTGAAGTGGATGAGTTTGAGGAGAAGGGGAGAGCCTCTTAGATTTTATCTAAAACCAATGTGTGTTATTTAAGGAGGGGAACCCAGACTTTAATATAAACAAAAGGAGTTTCAGCTCAGCTGCCCTGGGAAACTCCCCAATTGAAGGCAGCCTTGCAGCGGAAATAATAAACCAATGTGCGCCTTATTCACACCAAACACACCAGTAGACTTCAAAGAAAAAAAAAAAATCAACATTTACAGTTTAATTACTATTTATTCTCCATATTCAAATCAGCCTTCTTTGACTCCCCCGCCACCACCACCACCACCAAAATGCTTGGAGGGGGATTTAATCATTTGATCTAATTTTTTCCCCCAAACAATAGAAAGTTATCATTATGACAGCAACGCTGAACTAAAATAATTAAACAAATGCTGAAAGAATTATATGAAGGATAATTGCTTTGGACAGTTTTCAAAACTACTGTTAAGATAAAACAACTCATTTTAAAGCTAGTAATTTAGGGGCTAGAAGGAACTAATTTCTATTTCTTCTCTAAAAATTGAGTGTGTGTGTGTGTGTGTGTGTGTGAGAGAGAGAGAGAGAGAGAGAGAGAGAGAAAGACAGACAGACAGAGACAGAGAGGAGGGAGGGAGAATTTGCACACACGCAGGCATTGGTGTTTCACAACACACGTGTGGAGGTCAGAGGACAACTCCCATGAGTCAGCTGTCTCCTTCCACTGTGGTTTCCAGGATTGAATTTAGGTTGTCAGGTTTTTAGGGCAAGTACTTTTACCTGAGGAGCCACCCAACCGGCCCTTCTGTTTTGCTGAGATGGGATCTTACTATGTAGCTCAGACTGACCAACCTCAAGCTCAAAATCACCTTGCGTCTGCCTCCAATGTGCTGGGATCAAAGGATCAAAGGCATTGTGCTGCTATAAGCATCTTTTTTCTTTTCCCCCTTCTTGGTACTAAGTCTTCAAAATCTGGCACAAAGTTTAGGCTTATAGCCCATTTCAATTCCAAGTCATACATGGCTGGGGTGGCACTGCCATGGTAGACAATGCCAACAATGTCTGGACACTCCAGGGAGCATAGCCCCAAAAGCTGCTTTATTTTCTGGTAAAGATTTTCCAGCTGTGTGCTACCCAGAGAGCGCACTTCATAACAAATGACACATGGGCTGGAGAGATGGCTCAGCAGTTAAGAGCACTGGCTGCTCTTCCAGAGGTCCTTAGTTCAATTCCCAGCAACCATATGGTGGTGGCTCACAACCCTCTTCTGGTGTGCATGAAGACAGTGGTCTCATATACAGGAAATAAATAAATCTTAAAAACAAAAAACAACCAAAGGACACACACCGAAGACTTTTTGACATTTTCACATTTGTTTTCATGGCTTAACTGGAAAGGGAAAACACAGCATGGCCTTTTCCTGCATTCTCATAATTCACAGAGCTTTTCATCAGCCGAAACGCAAGACTCTGATTCAGCTGCCTTCTCAGGTTAGTGGCAGTGGGATCCAACATATAGGCCACCCCTGTGGAAATACTCTGCTGGCCACACTCCCGCGAGTCATTCTACCTTTGTTAACTGCAGTAATTTGGAAGAACGTAAGCCCCTGTTTCACACACCTAAAAGAAGCCTTTGACAGTGTGCTCATGATGCTCTGGACGCATGATGCCAGCATCATACAAGGTCAGAGCAGAAGCAGTCTCTTAAGCTGTGCGGAGGACACCACTGCAGACTCTGTAACAATAGCCACGCTTGAGCTGGTGCCATTCAGCAACCTACTCAACAGGAGGTGTTCAAACTGAACCTAAGTCAGCTTCCCTTAACATGGAGAGGCGATCCAGGCGTTCTTTAACTGCATCTACGCCCCTCTCCACATACTCTTTGAAGTTACAACATTCCTTAATCACCTTCAGCCACTGGTAAATACGCTGCTCTCTCCAAATCAAACAGAAGTCTCCATGTTCTCAGGTAGCACGTAAAGTCAGCAGAGGCAGATGAAGGAAACATTGTATTACGCCGCGAGGGGGTACATGGTGCCCTCGCCTCAGCTTCCAAGGAAGCAAACCGAACAACCAGAAATGGGCCGAGTTCATCCCAGAGCGGATTTCAAGGGCCCAGTTATCAGTTTTGCCATTTATCAAACTCACTGGAGTGCAGTCATCCCGCACCATGCACACACAGTTTCCCTTGGTGCAATGGCGCCATTCCCTACGCTGTTATGCCTTTGCATTTTAAAGAAATTCTGCACACAGCACCTCTGATACAATGACATGGGAGTTTGAAGGCTAAAGGACTCCTCTTCCCTGAGAAAGGCAATCTCTACTGCGGTAGGGACATCTGTTTTGAAATCTCCAATGCACAGAAAACCAGAATAAAAATCTTTATGGATTCCCTGACCCTTATACGTAAGTTCAAACCCCCTCCACAGCCTGACCTCACACAAGGCACCGAATCTCTCATCGCTTGCCCTCCATCATCCACACCCATCAGCGCTATCTTCCCCACCAGAGCACACACTTACCCCTGCCTGAATGCCTTTACCACAGTTTTCCTGCCCACCGGGAATCCTTGAAACCACCACGAGGCCATAAGCACTTACACCAGGGAGCGGTGCAGTTCACACTCGACACTTCCAGGTTTGCGTTTGTCTGATTCCCAGGGTACCTTTATCCACTGCCATACTGACCAGTGCCCCGGTTGACGCTGAAATACAATCCGCTAGAATCACTGAGCGACAGCTTGACTGAATTAGAAGAAACTTTCTTTTTCTTTTTATGCTTTATAAGCAAGAGCGTTCTTTACTCCAAGAGACAAATAATTTTGCCAGCCTATAATTTTCACCTAGTTTTAATAGGGATGTCTGGATTTGTTGTGATTATATGCATTTCTGAACGTGCAGTTCAGTGGCCTTAAATATAATCGCATTGCTGTGCAACTATCACACCATCTCTCTCCAGAACTTTCCACCCTCATCTACTAAAATTTGTACCCGTTGAATAGTTATTCCAGACTCCTCCCAGCTCCTGGACCCCAAACATACTGCTTAGCGCTATGGATTTGAGCGTGCTAGGAACCTCACATAAAAGGATTCATACAATTGTTGTCCTTTTGTCTGGCTGATTTCATTGAATATGTCTTCAAGGTTTACCCATATTGTAAATAACTTATGTCAAAATGTCACTTCTTCTTAAGCCTGAATACTATCCCAATGCTTATGAATTCCATATTCTGCATGTCCGTTCACCCACCACAGTTAAGTGGACCCTACCTTCTGCCTGTCATGAATAATGTTACTGGGAATGTTGGTGTGCGAAGATCCATTCTAGTCCCTGCTTTCAATTCTAAGGAGCTTTTGGACCATATGGTAACTCTGTATTTAATTTTTAAAGTCATTGGCCTGCTTTTTGCTTTGTTTTGTTTTTTCACAGTGGCTAGACTATGTTACATTCTTATTAACAATGTATGCATTTTTAGATTATAGAAAGACGTGAAGATATTAAAACATGGGCTCTGGACTCAATAGTTTACTATTTTTTGCGTTGTTTGTTTGGTGGCGGTGGTGGTGGTTTCAGTTTTTCCGAGACAGGGTTTATCTGTGTAGCCCTGGCTGTCCTGGAACTTGCTCTGTAGACCATGATTAGCCTCAAACTCAGATCTGTCTGGGACTACAGGCATGAGCTACCACTGTCTGGTGATAGTGTTTTTAAGCAATTATCGTTTTTTTCACTCATATGGTCCCAAGAGATGGTAAAAGCAAAACCTTGTCAAGAATTCTGAATTTGCCTCCGAACCTTGGGCTCTGGGTTGAAGGAACAGAGGGCCTGTGAGCTTTAAACAGCCTGTGTGGCTTTCTTTAGTCTTCATTCCTTTTCTTTCTTTTCTTTTATTTTAAGAAAGCAACTTGGAGGCAAATTATCAAAAAGAGGAATTCATCTGCCCTTTGACGTTTCTTCTCAACAACCCTCTGCTTCCCATCCCCCTAGGAGGCAGAGAGAATTCCCATCATTTATAAAAACAAACAAAAAATATGTTCAGAAGTTTCCATAGCAGCTTGCCGCTGAATGCTCATGAATGGGCCTTTTTAAACCCTGAAGAGTCTCCTCTTCCCCTCCTCCACTTATCTGTCACTCTGATCAATCTTGCATCTGCCCACAATTAAATGAATGATGCAGTTTTAAATACCCGCCATGGTGACTGTGCCCAGCTCAGCTGGTGCAGGAGGAGTAGGATGCTAAAGAAACCACGGTTGGTTTGCAGAATTGAACTTCAGAGGCCACGCGCAGCAAAACACTAAAGCAGTGGTCCTCAGCCTTCCTGATGCTTTAATTCAGTTTCCCACGTTGTGGTAACCCTGACCCATGAAGCGATTCCATTGCTGCTTCACAACGGTAATCTTGCTAGTTATAAATCGTAATGTAAGTATCTGATATGAGGATTGCTGGCCTGTGACCGCCAAGGTTGCTTGTGACCCACAGTTTGAGACCCACGTCTGTAGGGCATTTTTCCTAATTAGTGATTGATGTGGGAAGGCCAAGTGCACTGTGGGTAGCGCCATCCCTGGGCTAGTGGTCCTGACTGGGTTCTATAAGAAATCAGGCTGAATGGCTGGGCGTGGTGGTGCAAGCCTTTAATCCCAGCATTTGGGAGGCAGAGGCAGGTGGATCTTTGTGAGTTCAAAGCCAGCCTGGTCTACAAAGGGGAAAAAAAGAAAGAGAGAGAGAGAGAGAGAGAGAGAGAGAGAGAGAGAGAGAGAGAGAGAGAGAGAGAAATCAGGCTGAGCCTGAGAAATCAAGCTCAATGAGGCAAGCCAGTGAGTACTACTCCTCCGTAGCCTCTGCATCAGCTCCAGACTCCAGGCTCCTGACCTCTTTGAGCTCCTGTCCTGACTTCCTTCAATAAGGAACAGTGTTATGGACGTGTACATCAGACAAACCCTTTCTTTCCTAAGTTGCTTTTTGGTCATGGCATTTCATTACAGCAATAGTAACCCTGACCAGGACAGATGGGGAAAGCTGAGAGCCAATCCAATCCCTTGGAGCCTCTGCTTAGTGGCATCCTAGCAGTACATACAAAGTACCATGAGAAATACCACCAGAACATAACTATATTAGTCATGCAGATTATGTTTCTATATTTTAGAACAACTGTGAAACCAACTGGGTCACCAGGAAAACAGGGACAAACTGGATTGTCCATGCAAGCAAACTGAAAATGTGCCAAAAAATTAGATTCTCCGGCCTACTTCAAGTGTGTCTGGTAGCAATGCTTTCAGCTAAGTGGCTACCCATTTGAAATACTGGATAACTAAAGGGCTCTCTACAGCTGGGCCAGTTGAGTTATAATTTACAGACACTAAAAGGCTAACTTAAGGTACACAGTCCTACAAAGCTGAATGATTACAAAGAGTTGTGTTTCCTCTGATAAAATCAAGATATAGAATATTTTGCAACCAAGAAAAAAAAAAGGTGCTTGATTAAGTTTATCTTGCTCCAGACCGCAGTCTGTCCCTACAGTTTACTCCTCCCAAAGGCTCCACAAGAGTAATCAAACTTGTGGGATTTGAGTCAGGTTTCTGTCAGTTAGCATGATGTACTAAATACATCCATACTGCCACGTGGATCCGCAGCCCGCTGTTTTCACTGAGAATGTCAGGGGTACTACAGACTCTGCTTCAGTCGGCCTGCCTGTGATGTCACTGCTTACCTGTCATGGGGGCGTGGCCCTGCTCAGGGCCATGTAAAAGAAAAACCCTCCTGTGGCCTCCCTCTCTCTACTCTCCCTCTCTACCTTTCCCTCTCTCCACTCTCTTCTTCTCACTCTTCCTGTCTTTGTCTCTCTCTCTCTCTCTGTCTCTCTCTCTCTCTGTCTCTCCGTGGTAACCCTCCACTCCCTTCTCCCCCCATGCCCATTTAATAAACTCCTCTACAACATGATATCTGGCATCTGGTATCTTATTACCTTATTATATCTTATTTTCTTTTAAACATAAAATAAATGACCTGCTCTCTATCCATCTCTTCACCAATGATAAACACTGAGCCTCTCCACTTTCCAGTGACTAGGAATAAATGTAAACAGGCACATAAAGGTTTTTCTGTGACCTCTTAATTTCTCTTACTTACCTAAGTAGGCGCAGGAAAGCTCTGGGTTATATGGAATGCCCGGTTTATAGGAAACTAACAGCCAGGACTTCAAAGTATCTTATTTGCATTCACATAAGCAGGCAACAGTATACGGTTCTTGTAACTCTACTCTCAGCAGCACTTTGAAGTCGGTCTCAGGCATCTCAGTGCTTTAAGAGACTAATGCACAATGACTAAGGATGTTGACTATCTCTTTGGGTATCTATCTCATGTGTGTAAATCTTCCTAACTAAATCTTAGCCCAAGCCTCTAATCTATGTGTTATTGTCTTATTCTTTGTCCTCTTCTATTGTAACAGTGTGGAAGATACAATGTATCTGTGGTTGTGCATGTGTCATAGGACCCAGCAGAGGTCAGAGGACAACTTTATGGAGTTTTTACTTTTACACAGGTTTCAGGGATTCAACTTGAGCCACCAGGCTTGCACAGTATGCATCTTAATTCTTGAGCTATCTCACCATTCCTAAATTATTTTCTGAGGTTAAAAAAAAAAAAATATGTCTGTGATTTGTTTCACAATGATAGAGTTAACGCTACTGAAGTACACACTTGTAAAAACAGGATGCTGATTCTATTTGTTTTGTATTTCTTTTTCTTCTTTTCTATCCATGTATATCCACTTGTTTCTTCCAAATTCTACAAAATAATGAGTTTCATTGTGACATTTATGTTGTAAGGTTTTTAACCACACTGTTTAAAATACATATAATTTTCTGAATTTCGCTCTGTGAGTCAAATTGCAGCAATATTGTGCCTTTCCAGGAAATCATCCAAGAAACCAGCTGCTAATATTTTCTCACATGTTGGAGACAAACATCCCCATCTCTAGTCAGGGCAAGGAACCAGTCCCCAGCACAGCTAACTTAAGTTACTCTTTAAGTCCTCAAAGGTGAGGAGGTGCCAGGTGGTGGTGGCCCACACCTTTAATCCCAGCACTCTAATGTCCTGATATCCCTCCCCTTGCTTCCCCTGAGGTACATAACACAGTACAGTCACCAAAAGCAGGGACTTACATCGATGCACCATCAGTAACTACAAAGCAGGCCTTCCAGATTGCAGTTTCCTCCATCCTTCTGTCCAACCCAGGATTCCATATTGCATTTGCCATGACTCCTCAGTCTCCTCCTATGGCTGTCCCTCAGTGTGCCCTGCTTTTTCTGACCTTGGCACTTGAATGGTACTGCTAGATTATCCGGCCAGATATTCCCTGGGCTAGGTTTGCCTGATTCTCTATGGCTAGGGCACGCAGCAGAAGTGTTAGTGACTCCGTTTACTTTTTTCTTTCTTCTTTCTATGGGGGGGGTGTGTGTGGGTAGGTTCGAGACAGGGTTTCTCTGTGTAGCCCTGGCTGGGAGTTAAAGACATGTGCCGCCACCACCTGTGGCTCTATTTTCAAGATGAAGAAGAGTCTAAGTTCGTAAGAGGCTACACAGCGAGTGAGTGGCACCACTCGCATGAAAAGTCAAGTTTGCCTTTGATTCTGCCATTCGCTCCCTTTGCACTGGAGCAGGACAAGAAAGCACTTCTAATGGGACTTGCGGCAGCCAGCGTGGGAGGCCTTGCAATGTCAAACAGACAAGTTGGGGCTCTATTCTGTGGGAATCGGGTAATTACTAAAAAGATCTTGAGCCCAGGATTAAGAATTCAAAAGCAGCATTTGGGGGTGATTAACAAAGCCACCAATTTAAACACGGTCTTGAAAAGGGATGGGCTAGAGGGGAGGAAACCGGCCAGACTCCAATGAGACAGTGTAAATGTGGGGTAATGGGGATGTTTCCTCCAGGTGTGGCCAAGGGCACTGTCACATCAGAACCAACACTGCAGTTTTTAAAAAGAAGATAGCTGGGCCGGGCGCAGTGGGACACACCTGTAACCCCAGCACTCGGAAGGGAGAGGCAGGCGGATCTCTGTAAGTTCCAGGCCAGCCTGGTCTACAAAGTGAGTCTAGGACAGCCAAGGCTACACAGAACCACCCTGTCTCAAAAAACAAGAAGAAGAAGAGGAAGAGGAAGAAGAAGAGGAGGAGGAAGAGATATTACACTAGACCTCCAATGTCCCAGAAGCCCTGCGCTCAGGTTCAAATCTTGAACATACTCCCTGGCTCACTCTGCACAGTTAAGTGTAATGGGGTCCCAGTATCCGTAAGAATGCAGCATGAGATCTCATCACAAGAGCTCAAGTTGCTTATAGAAGAGTATATACCATCTGCATATAGCATACACATAACCTCTGACTTGAAATCAGTTCTGTGTTCCTTATAATTTATACCACAGTGGAAGCGCTGTGTTATGTCGTATTGTTTAGAAATAACAACAAGAAAAAAATGTGTGCATGGTCAAAACAGGCAATTTATTACAAATATTTTCAAGCCACAACTACTTGATCAGAAGATGTGTAGATGGAGTGCTGAGGTAACTAACTACGAATGTGAGAAAAACAGAAGGTCCAGGCAGTCAGAAACTGGGCGACACTGTTAAGGACTCAAGGTTTAATACTGTTAGCTCTGTGGTTTCTGTCACCAAGGGAATTTGAAGGGCCCCATGCAAAGAAAGAAAGAGACAGACAGACGGATGGACAGACAGATAGGTGTAGGATTCCATTTTTCCTTTTGTTTGTTTTAAAACAGTGTTTCTGTGTTAACAGAGCCCTGTTGTGGACTCACTCTGTAGACCAGGCTAGCCTCGAACTCACAGAGACCTGCCTGCCTCTGCTCCCCCAGTGCTGGGATTAAAGAAATGCACCACCACGCCGGGCTGATGTGTGATTCCTTATCCAAACTTACTAAAACATCTAAGACAGGAGAACGCTATATGAAGCATGGACCTTTTGAAGCTCTTGGTGTGTAGATCGGCCCAGGTCACACCGGGTAGCCAGTCCTGTCTGCTGCAACTGACTGGTTCTGTCACTATAGTGCAGACATAGCCATAGACAAGACAGTGGACAGGCAGGTGATGGGCAGGATTGAGCCTGGACTGCTGTGTGCCAGTCGCCTGGGCAGACCATCTATTAGTACATGGGCATGTTCCTTGCTGTGGAATAAGCTAGGGGAGGCTAACAAGCAACAGAAGGGAAACTCTATAAAATGAGTTTATATGCCAAATAAACCCAGCTGAGCGATCTAGCTAAGTAAACTCTTAAGGAAAAGTTGTTGTTGTTTTAAAGAGAGGGTCTCCTGTAGTTCAAGTTGGTCTCAAAGTTATTATGGGATGTCCTCCTGCCTCCACCCTCAAAGTGCTGGGAATGCATGTGTGCAGTACTGTGCCTGGCTGTCAGGGAAATTTTTTAATTGATATCCATACTTACTGCAAGAAAGCAGCTGAACGGTACTGAAAAGAGAAAGAAACAGGCACATTAGACATCAAAAGAACCTCCCACGCTGCAGGTCCTCACCTCTGAAAGTCCCAGATTTATCATCTGCAAACCAGAACTCAGCCTAAATCTACTTCAAAGGAATCTGTATCCTACCAAGTTCCATGGGCGCGTACAGGCAGTAAAGACAGTTTGGGCTGTTGCATTAGACATCAGGTAACACAAGACATTCCAGACTGTTCTCATTGAGAATGGGGGTAATGAAGCAGCGTCCAGCCAACCAAGCCTGTCAGCTTTGCCTCAGCAACACTCTCCCCAGGCACTGTGTATGTTCTACTATGTCTGACATTGTTATCACTGTCTCTGGTTCTGAAGAATTCCAGCCTCGGCCTGTCTCTACATTAATACAATTAGAGAGAGAGAGAGAGAGAGAGAGAGAGAGAGAAGGGAGAGAAGGGAGAGAGAGAGGAAAGAGAGGGGAGGGAGGGAGAGAGGGGGGAGGGAGGGAGAGAGAGAGAGAGAGAACAGAGAGAGTGGAGGTGGGGAGAGAGGAGAGAGAGGAGAGAGGAGAGAGAGAGGTGTGCAATAATACTTAAGCAAAGCAAGCAACACATCGTAGGTGTTCCAAAATTATTTGCTCTGCTCTTTTTAATGATAAAAGCTACACAAATCCCAGAATTTAAAGAAAACTCATCACAGGAATTTGAGGGGGAAAAGTTTCCTAGCTTTTTTCACCCCCTGGTTCTAATTGCTCTGGCGCCCATGGCCATGACTGTTCTAGAGAAACATACACTGCACAGCTGCATATGCAAACCTGATTACCTCTAAATTAATAATAAAAATGAGGCAGCCCGCCCTGGGAGCTGCGAGGGAGTTGGGGCACATAATGGTCCCTCAACATTTGTAACTACTCATTTAGTGAAATATCATTAAGTTGTTGTACTAAAAACACCTGCAGGAGGAAGGCAAAAAAAAAAAAAAAAAAAAAAAATCAATACATCTCATCACTGCCATTTGGGGCCATGGTCACTGGAGGCCAAGTTGTTTTTCTATTGTAATTCTTGGGCTCTGAGAAGGTGGAGTCCCTCAACAGCTTCAGGCTCCCCTAGGAAATGCTGCTGAGAGCCCTTCAGCAGCCAGGGGGCTGGGCTGCTGTTCAGACACCTCACACCAAGCAAAGCTAGTTACAAATGCAAATCCTTAGCTCCTATGGGCCCCATCTCCTTACCCAACAAAGTGTCATGTTGCGAGAGGTGGGGGGGCTAGGGAGCTGGCTCTGTGGTTAAGAGCATTTGCTGTTCTTGCAGAGGACAGAGAACCCAGGTTCAGTTTCCAGCACCCATGTGATGGTTTACAACTGAGAAACTGTAAAATTGTAAAATACAAGATGCTTGTTCGCTTGTCCAGCCTTGCTCGCCTCTCCCAGTTCTCGTTAATGCTAACTTCAAAAGTTCCAGCCTAGTTCCCAGAATAGTTACATACATGTAAGTTTCCAAATATCAGATGTCCCCAATGGCTTTCCGTAACTGCTCTAGAGACCCACATCCAAGCCCCCACAAAGAGCTTCCCAATGCCAGATGTCCTAATGTCCATATGGTCTAACCTGATAAGCAACCCCACCTGCTTTGTGGTTTTAGCCTTTAAAAACTAGCCTGTAACAACTACTCAGTGTCCTTCACCTCCCAAGTGCTGAGGGACCCTGACACATCGACAATTGGGACTTCTGATGTGTCAGTAATAAATTTTACCTATACCTCCAGCCTGTGTGACTTGAGTGGTCTCTCGCGGCGACCCCCTTCCTAAACTGGACTCAAAGGTCCAACACAACCATCTGTAACTCCAGTTCCAAGGAATCTGATACCTTCTTCTCACATCCTTGGGTACCATGCATGATATGATAAGCAGACAAACATCTACACACATAAAACTTAATATTTTTGTTGGTGGTGGTGTTGGTGGTGTTTGAGACAGGTTTTTCTGTGTAGCCCTGGCTGTCCTAGAACTCACTCTGCAGACCAGGCTGGCCTCGAACCCACAGAGTTTCACCAGCCTCTGTCTCCCAAGTGCTGGGATTGAAAGTGTGCACCACCACCACCACCCAGCTATAAAAATACATTTTTAAAAGGTCTGTTCAGACCCTTGAGTTTCTTCTCCCTGAACTTTCTATGCATTTGCTTCAGATCCAGGTTCTGCTAACACTGATGGGTTCCCTCATGCCAGATACTTTAACAGTCTCATGCAGTCTTCACAGTAACCCGAGCACTATTCTAACCCGCTATGTGGAGTAGAAGACCGGCATAGCACAGCCTGTCCTCCTGGTCCAACCCCCTGGCGGTAGGTCTTGGCTACACCATTTGGCACTCAGCCCACCATCATTTTATAAGGACATAGGCTCTCTTCCTCAACAGGTGGAGAACGGAGTCACTCTACAAAGTTATTGTCAGAGCTAACAGGGAAGTGGGCTAATCTACATCGCCAATTCTCATCAGAGTTAGTGCTCTTTAACTAAATAAACACTGCGCTTGGATTCACCAGACTGTGGGAATCCCACAGTGCTTCGAGTCCTGAGGGCACCCAAGGCTGCTTTTAGCTTCCTCCTCTGAGGATGGCTATGATCAAGTCAGAGGCTTTCTCACAGCAGTGAATTAACACTGAGGGCTTGGCTAATGGACTTTAAAAAAAAAAACAACTTTTGGCCGGGCGTGGTGGCGCACGCCTTTAATCCCAGCACTCGGGAGGCAGAGGCGGGCGGATCGCTGTGAGTTCGAGGCCAGCCTGGTCTACAAAGTGAGTCCAGGATGGCCAAGGCTACACAGAGAAACCCTGTCTCGAAAAACCAAAAAAAAAAAAAAAAAAAAAAAAAAAACCAACTTTCTAATCAATTGCCCTTCCCCCCCCCATTTCAAAGAAAATAGGCACCAATGACACAAAGAGGCATTCACTAAGGCACTCCTCCAACAGCTGCCCTCTATGGCGGACTAGCCCAGCATATCCTCATGTTTTCTTTTCTTTCTTTTTTTTTCTTTTTTTCTTTTTTTTGGTTTTTCGAGACAGTGTTTCTCTGTGTAGCCTTGGCCATCCTGGACTCACTTTGTAGACCAGGCTGGCCTCGAACTCACAGCGATCCGCCTGCCTCTGCCTCCCGAGTGCTGGGATTAAAGGCGTGCGCCACCACGCCCAGTTTACCCTCATGTTTTCTATACCTTCTTCCCCATCATCAATGTCCTCAGCGGCTGCCACTCTCTACCTACATCCTCCCCGTGTCGTCTGAGTTAGATGAAGCTACGTCACTTCCAGCCGCACTGATGGGTCACACTGAAACACGGCTGCAGTGCAGCCCATTTGCTGTGAGAATTTGTCTTTCAAAGCTTTTATCCTGTCTGATTTGAGAGCAAAATCCTAGTAATTGAATTTCGTGTAGTCCCCAGACAGGTTGGGAGCTAATAATTGAAAAAGCCTCGGCAAGACATCGCCAGTCATATTTATTAGCTTATTATTTATTCATCAGGGCATTGGCTGTCTTACTCAAGCTTTTAATCAGAGGTCTTATCAAAATTCATGGAAAGTAGAAATTATTCAATAAATGTTTTTTTTTTTTTTTTTTTTTTTTTTTTAAAGATTTATTTATTATGTATACAGTATTCTGCCCAAATGTATGCCTGCACTGCACACCAGAAGAAGGAACCAGATCTCATTATAGATGGCTGTGGGCCACCATGTGGTTGCTGGGAATTGAACTCAGGACCTTTGGAAGAACAGACAGTGCTCTTAACCTCTGAGCCATCTCTCCAGCCCCTATTCAATAAATGTTTATTGGATGAAATGCATTATGTGAAAGAGGGGAAAGGTGACAGCCTAGAACACACAGTGATTTCCTACCTCCCACACTCACTCATATGTACACAGATACAGCTACATGCATGTACACAGACACTATCTATGCATGCATGTGTGCACACAATGCATGGATACACAGATATTCTAACACAGACACCATATGCTCACATGTACACACACAGTCACCACCATACATCATACAAGTACGTGCATGGATAAACACAGAAATGACATGCACAAATCACACACACCCATCGCCACACAAACACACACACACGTAAGTGCATGCACGCTCACAGATACTACACACACATAAGCACACACATGCCTCCTAGCTCACTAGAGGCCAGCTCAGGAATGTCTTGAGATCAGTGGTGACAAGCTGCTAGCCCTGCTCCCTGAGTTCTCCCAACAGCATCCCTCACTGACACTGGTTGGAACGAACCAGGGCTCCTTCCTACCTCTTCTCAGGTCTCCAAAATGTCTCCTGCAGCCTTCATGCTGCTCTGGATGCATTTTGTGTCCCAGCAGCCCTCCAGGCCCCCTCTGTCACTGCTGAGCACTCTAGCCCTTCATCCTAGATAAAATACCATTACCCTGTCTGTCTGTCCTCACCTCCACTGACAGGGTCTCTGTCAGGACGTACAAAGACAATGTAATCAACTGCATATGGCAGCATCCTTCATAATAAAACCATTGTACCCCAACTCAATAAAAACAGTAACAGGTGGTATGTTGGGCCCTTACCAGGTGTCAAGACTTTAATCCTTACAATTCATTAAGCTAGGCACTGCTGTTACAGTACCTTTGTTCTAGATGACAAACTGTCCATGGGCATTAAATTGCTCACAGCCACACAATGGGCAAGCTGGAACTGAAAATCTATGAAATCTGAAAGCCAGTATACTCATTACTGATACACCAGCTCTCTTGAATATACTGGCTATTACCTGGTAGAGTAGGATACTGGATTCCAAAGGTCCTGTGAAACCTACTCTTACCGCAAACCATGTCAGGAAAGTTATTAACCTCTCATCTCCGTCTTCAAAATTCAGATAACAGGGGGGCTGGAGAGACGGCTCAGAGGTTAAGAGCTCTGGCTGCCCTTCCAGAGGTCCAGAGTTCAATTATGGAAGGCTGTCCAGAACAGCAACAGCTTCCTTTATGCTTAATACAGCATGGAAGTCTAAGTTGGGCCTTGTGGTTCGTGTCTGTAACCCCTGCATCCACAAAGCTAAGGCAAAAAGATAATGATTTCAAGACCAGCTTGAGCTATATAAAGAGTTCAAGGTTGGCCAGAGATACACAAAAATACCCTGCCTTAAAGTGGGGGTGGGGGGGGATTGTTACACACAATTTTATTTTTAAACAGTATTAAGCCAAGCAGTGATGGTGCGTACCTTTAATTCCTATACTTGGGAGCCAGAGACAGGCAGATTTCTGTGAGTTCAAAGCTGGCCTAGATTACAGAGTGAGTTCCAGGACAGTCAGAACTACATAGAGAAACTCTGTCTCAAAAACCATAAAAAAAAAAAAAAAACAACCAATAAGAAAAATAGTATTAAAATGTTGTATATAGATAAATGCAGTGGCATCTCAATACTTACTGGAGAGGCAGAGGCAGGCAGATGATCTCTATGAATTCCAGGCACTCCTGCTTTACACATTGAGGTCCAAAGCACCCAAGGCTATAGTTGTGAAGTGTCATCTCAAAAAATATAAAAATTTGTATCTAGGTCTAAACATGGTCTGTGCAACATACTGGTACAAGGCTTGCCTAGTATGCTTGAGGCCTTGAATCTAATCCCACACAGTGAAAAAGTGAAAAGGAGAAGGTTGCAGTGTGTGTGTAATCAGCCAGGAAATGACTGTGTCAGATAATAAAATAATTAAAACAGTTCCTCTTATTGGGCTTCAATTACTTAGCAATCACCTTAAAGCAATTTTATTTATTTATTTATTTCAGGTTTTTCAAGACAGGGTTTCTTTGTGTTAGCCTTGGCTGTCCTCAACTAACTTTGTAGACCAGGCTGGCTTAGGACTCACAAAGATCAGCCTTCCTCTGCCTCCTGAGTGCTTGGCTTAAAGGCATGCACCATCACACCCGGAAACAGTTTTAAATCTAGCCTATAAAACCAACTATCTCAACTCTTAATATACCTTTAGAAGTCTAGACAAGTCAGGATTAACACCTGCTGAAACACAATACTGTTGCTTGGCGAGAGGAGAGAGAATAGATTGCTTGTGAAATATAATGAGCGAATTCCAGGTAAGCAAATGCAAACAGAGCTGTCAGTCTGTTCAAACTCCCTTCCAAGGCGAGGTTCTTCGGAAATAGCGGGAAGCTTCACTGTACCATAAACTGTGACTTTCAAAACAAATTGGTTTTCATATGAGAAGTCTTGAACACAAAAATGTTAACCCAATACCAACCATATGGCAAGTCCTCGGCAGCCAGGAGCTAGTTATGGGTTTCAGAGGTTCTGGAAGGGGCAATGTGTGCCAGGCACTAAACATAAGCCTTTCTGTGCGTGTATAATGTCAAATTAAGGTTTAGCCATCAACCAGGATTTGTGGTTTCCATTTTATAGAGGAGGAAACATGTAATGGTATCAGGTCCACTTTATCAGTCCAGAGAGATCCGTATTCGGACGTTGAGCTGTCTAATGCCAAAGTTCATACTTGCCTCGCCCTGGGAGGTCAGGCTATGCTGAACTGGATTGACAGAGAAATTCGAAAGATTGCCTCAAGACCCTGACCATCAGGGACTTGCCTTCTGTGAATATTAAAGGAGACCTGCGACCTGGCCATCTTCACCTCCTCACCCCTTTGCCCCTTTCCTCGCACCCCTACACCTCCCTTCTTTCCAACCCCAGTTAATACAGGTGAGAGATAGAGAACACTTGTGATGGGGGAAGTCACGAGACGCAGGGGCTCCCGTTGGAATTTTAGAACATGGCCCTGGGTGACAGAACATGTGCGTTTTCTTGGTTCAACTTGCAAAAACCTGGCACAAGAGATGCTACGAGTTGCCAAAAGGCAGGAGGGCGTTTCCCTGTTTGCTGAGGCTGCCATTTGTTCGTGTCTGTAGATGGCTGGTCTTTGAAGCCCTGCTGCTTTATTTACCATTGCACCCTACTCATTAGCCAGCAGGGCCTTTGGGAGTAGAATGTTCTGGGAATACTTCCTGTCAGATTTTTCCCAGCCTCTCTGAAACTCCTCTGAGATCCACTCGGTATCTCTGGGGGTGGTCTGACGTGTCCAAGGGGACTCTGCTGATATCCTCAAAAGGATTCCCAGCAACCAACCTTAAAAATAACCCAGGGGTTAGGAAGACCTCACTGAAGCAATGTCTAATTTTGCTTCAAAACACAAGTCTGGCCTGGTCCCAACAAGCTCCTCGTAAAGATTTGTTTTGCTCCTTTCGTTTTAAATTATATGTCCGTGTGCGCAACTAATCTTGTGCTTATTTTGAGAACTCTGAGAAGTGGGGTAGGGCAGTAAGACTCACCTGTCCGAGGAGCCTGTAAGCCTCTAAGAAGAAATAGCAGAAGTCATGAGCCCTGACAGACATGGGAGAGACCAGGGTTACCACCGCTGAGCCAAGGGCAGGCACCTCCTGCCCCATCTTCTGAGAACAAGAGGTGAAAAGGAACACCCTTTAATTATTGGAGCACCTCAGGCAAACGCAGTTGAGGGCAGGTCCTATGTAGGAATCCGGACTGAAGGACGCTTTACTTAATATAGGATCTCAGCTAATATGATCCAGACCCATGGAAGCCTCAGGGGCGACACTGTGAACTTTAAAAACCAAATTCACCTCTGTGGATCTCCAAAAGCCCTGGGAGGTGGGCATGGGGTATCACAAAAGGATCAAGTAGACTGCTCTATCCAGCCAAGGCTTTGCCTAAAAAGACAGAAGGGGGCTGGAGAGTTGGCTCAGTGGTTAAGAGCAGTGCCTGCTCTTCCAGAGGTCCTGAGTTCAATTCTCAGCAACCACATGGTCCCTTCCACCCCCCTCTCCCCCTTCCTCTTCTCTCTCTCTCTCTCTCTCATCTATAATAAAAATCTTCCCCTTAACCACACTATGGAGAAGGTATGTTATAAGTTTATATAATAATGTTAAGTCTGGGCATTTTTTTTTTTTTTGTTTTGTTTTGTTTTTCGAGACAGGGTTTCTCTGTGTAGCCTTGGCCATCCTGGACTCACTTTGTAGACCAGGCTGGCCTCGAACTCACAGCGATCCGCCTGCCTCTGCCTCCCGAGTTCTGGGATTACAGGCGTGCGCCACCAAGCCCGGCTAGGTCTGGGCATTTTAAAAATGATCTTATAGGTCCTTTGCCCATACATTATGGCCTCAGGTCTTTATGGGATTCCTGTGTGTGCAAATGGGTATGTCTCTGCATTTGTATGGGTTTCTTGTGCTTTTTCATGTTTGCTTGTTTTGTCTTATTCTGATTGGTTTCTTTTGTTTATTTATTTGTCTTATTTTATATTATTAGTATTCCTTAGCTCCCTGGTTGTTTCCTAACAATAGAAAGGGTGTGGAGCCCGATGGGAGGGGGGTGTGGGAGACCTAGGGGAGGTAGGGGGAGGGGAAGACGTACTCAGGTTACAGATTGTATGAAAAGAATCTATTTTCTTTCTTTCTTTTTTTAAAAATCTATTTTCAATAAGAGAAAACCCGCTACAAAGAAAGAAAGAAAGAAAGAACTGACAAACTGCTTAGACCCCCTGGAAAAGTCAAGGTAAGTGGAAGGTTCAGCCCAGGTTAAGGCTGCTGTGGTCTCCATGATCGAGATAAACGGGTTCTTAATGGCAACTATGACATCATGAAGACAGCAGCAGCTCTAGTCACACCTCCCACCACCCTTGACTCTTCCGTGACCCCTATACGGTCTCCATCTTTCCTTAGCTGAGTTCTGTCTCCCCTCTGGGTCCTCACTTTCATCCCTGGGCACATGCCACCCCACAGGCTACTGTATAGTCCACACAGCCACAGCGACTCCGTCCCAGCGCCCTGGTCCGCTCATGTGCCAGGCATTCCACCAGAGAGGTCCCTTCTACAGGGGACTGTGGAAATCCCATGTCAGATGCACATGGAGAGCGGACTGGGCCACCATGTGGGTAATGACAAGGTACAGGCGCATAGCATTCCCTGGCAGGCGACAGCACCCCACCTCTAGAGGGCCCAGTAGTGGGAGTACCACCTTACTCTTCCGGTCACTTCTCTGCCATCAACCTATGAAGCAATCGCCCACTTTCTGCTTCTTACTTTCTGGGAGTCAAAACAGCCTGTTCTGCTTTTGGCATCTCTGCCGTCCGTATCAATCCCTAGAACACTACCAGTCTTCCTATGAAAGTGTCCCGTGCTCTCTCACCACTTGAAAAGCCCCCTCACTTAGAAGCAGGGTACTCCTTTATGGAAAAAGAGTGCCCTTCCTACCTGAACTGGACATGGTGGTGCACACCTTTAATCCCAGCACTCGGGAGGCAGAGGCAGGCGGATCAGATCGCTGTGAGTTCGAGGCCAGCATAGTCTACAAAAAGTGAGACCAGAACAGCCAAGGCTACACAGAGAAACCCTGTCTCGAAAAAACAAAAAAAAAACAACAAAAAGAAATCTATAATACAAAAATCCCTCTAACCTGTAAGCCACCTTGCCCAAGGATAGTAACTTCCTGTTGCTCACATGGTAACAAGCCACGTGCTTTTCCTTCAGACAACAAACTTGGTAGCTCCAGCTGAACCGGATGTTCTTGATCACCTTAGGTAGAAGGCTCACAGGCAGGAAGCGCTTAGCTTTGTAATCTATAAGCCTCTGACTAATGTAATTTGTGGCCAATACCCTGGGAATCCTGAATATAGATCTGGCTAGTGCAACAAATCTGTGGTAGTGGTCTTACTCTCGCCCGGAGGGATTAACACGTGGTTCACTCATTTCTCTCAAGTGGAAAAGGTCCAGTCCAGGCTTAGCCAGCGAAGATCACTGGGACTGAGTGATGTGGTCATCAATTCCCCAGGCAGCTCCCTGAAACAATGAGAGTGCTTGAAGAATTCCACTCCTTATAAAGGCATGTGTTCTTCCTGAATGAATGGGAGATGAAACTAGTTTTTGCATTTTCCCACTTCCTTGGCAACCCAGACACAGTACAAAGAAAAAGACGCATCCGAAATAGATCTCCAAGTATGTGCGAAGAAGCAGTCTGGGAACTGGGCTCAGCTGCTTCCAAGTTGACCTCTGGCTCTGCACTTTGCACCCATCCCCTCCCATTCTGTCACAAGGGGCTTGGGATCTGTCAGCCTCCCTTCTGCGGGAGAAGGGCTTCCAAGGGCTGGTCGGCTGCTTCTATGGGTGCTGTGTGGTCTCACCACCCTCTGCTACTGGGCAGCCCTGTAAAAGGACCTTTCATTTGCCCATATCAATTGTTGTCTGGGGAGGCTTACTGCCTTCTTCTGCTAACCTAGGCCTAGTCCTGGAAGCTTCTAGCCTCCGTACAATCTAACCTAGGCCTAGAATTCTTTCAGCCTCTGAAATCTACTGCTTAATAAGCTCACCCTTTCTTGTTCTTTCTGAGCTCTGGGCTGGCTGGTTCAACTCAGCTGTTCTGGCTCAAACTCTCCCAGTTAAGTTATTCAATCCATCTGTAAAACTGCCTCTTCTCTCTGTAAAACTGCCCCATGACTAGCTTCCCTTGCCACTTTCTTTTTGTGAGAGTTGGGCATATCCTATTCCGTCAAATCTTCCCCTTTTCTGCCACTCAATTAAACATCACTTTCAAACCTGGATGCTTCCTTCTGCAAACTAACTTTACCCCTCTGTCACTTGGGTGTAAAGAAGATATGACGGCATCAAGATTAGGAAGGGACGCACCACGATGACTTGGCAACCCACTTACTGTGTCATTTACCATGGTGGACGGTACTTTCACATATTGTTACATACGGCCTCAGATTACCTACCTAGGACAGACCTTATTACCCACTCTACTGCAGGTAAGGACAGTGAGGCACATTTCTTTGCACAAAAATCACACAAACTTATGAGAGACAATGCTAAAATTTGAATCCGCATCCTCCAAGTTAATGAGCTTCCTGAAGAAAAGTGAAAAAAATATTATAGTTAATGGTACTAAATAACGTATATTTCGGGGTTTTTTGTTATTGTTGTTGGTTAGCTTTTCTTGTTTGTTTGTTTGTTTTGAGACAGGGTTTTCTCTGTGTTCCTTTGGCTATCCTGGACTCACTCTGTAGACTAGGCTGGCCTCGAACTCAGAGGTCCCCCTGCCTCTGCCTCCCAAGTGCTGGGATTAAAGGCATGCACCGCCGCCGCCGCCACCACCACCCAGCTCAAATGATATATTTTTAAAGACAACAAAACTAAAGTTTACAGACACGATCACATGGGCAGGGTCATATAGAACCCAGGATTATTTTCACAATGTTCTTTTTATTAAATACGTTTTAAACAAATTTTGTGTATAGTCAAGATGTACAACACGGTACACACATATGTCAATGTGATGCTTCACCATCTCATCAGCTGACCGAATTTGGAATCACCATGGAAACACACCTCTAGGTGTATCCGTGAGGGTGTTTCCAGGAAGGCTTAGCTGAGGAGGAAGACCAGCCTTGAGCATGGGGGGCATCAGCCTGTAGGCTGTAGTCCAGACTAAATAAAAGTGAGCGGAACATCTGCACTGGACTGCTTCCTGCCTGTGGATGCTGAGGTGTGGTCCA
Organism: Acomys russatus; assembly: GCF_903995435.1. Classification (NCBI taxonomy): domain Eukaryota; kingdom Metazoa; phylum Chordata; class Mammalia; order Rodentia; family Muridae; genus Acomys; species Acomys russatus. Next base: position 32,222,586 of record NC_067167.1, on the reverse strand, counting down.
CTGCTTCTGGATCCTGCTGCCCCACTCTTCCTGCCATGGTGGACCACCATCTCACATCCTGAGCCCAAACAAAGCCTTCCTTTTTCCTTCCTTTACATTTCTTTTGTCTGGTATTTTGACAGAGCAGTGAGAAAGGTAGCTAACACTTTAATATAATAATTCTTCAATAATAAAAGTGAGGGGCTGGAGAGATGGCTCAGAGGTTAAGAGCACTGACTGCTCATCCAGAGGTCCTGAGTTCAATTCCCAGCAATCACATGGTGGCTCACAACCATCTATAATGTGCTCTAATGCCCTTTTCTGTCATGCAGGCAAGCACTGTATATATGATAAATAAATAAATCTTGAAAAAATATTTTAAAAAAAAAATAATAAAAGTGAGCCAAAGGTTATTGTAGCGAAGCAAATGAATATATCTGTAGTCTCACATCCGCTGTGTCCTACGGAGTTCTAAGATGAAAGCATCTTTGATTTATTCGATTAATGTTAAATGTGCTGCATAAGGTCAAACTTAATCAAGCTTAATAAGAACCAGAGGGGGAAAACTCAATATTTAGAGTTCTATTTTCCCTGATTTTTGTTTTGCTTTGTTTTACAGTCCATTTTGTTTTGTTTATATGCAAATTGGCAACCAGTTCTGTGACTGTGTGGTTCGTTTTTGTTTTGTTTTGTTTTGTTTTTAAGAGACTGTAATCTTTTTGCATAAAATTGAACACATAGAATAAAATCATGAGGAGACCAGGGACACCAACTGTGGCAGCAGCAGTCTGTCAAATGTCTCTGGCAGCCTTATAACTACTGTCACCTTCCTTCATGGAGCACTCACTGGGAGCACAGCTTGAGGCTAAGGATTTTTTGTTGCTTTGTTTGAAATAACTGCTAAGCAGCTGCTGTAGAGAGATATGATATATGGCTCTCTTTTCTCCTACTGGGGTTTTGGGATTCAAGCGCCAACAGTCTAATGAATGTCAGCTCTTCCAACTCAAATCAAATAACGACTTATTTGCTTTGTAGATCAGGCTAGCCTCGAACTCATAGAGATCTGCCTACCTCTACCTCCCCCAGTGCTGAGATTACTGGCGAACGCCACCACGCCAGGCTAACAAATATTTCTTAAGGGACTGCATCTATAGAAAACACACACACACACACACACACACACACACACACACACACACACACACACACCCCTCCTCTGAACTCAGGGTTTATTTCTTTTTCCAATGGCTCCCGTTAGAGGAGAAAGTGTTAAATTATTTTTAATGGTGCTGTTGAGGTTGAATGAATGCATTAAAATCCGTACATGTTCAGTGCATACAATTGGATGATTGTGGAGTGAGCGCTTGTTTGTTCGCTTTCCTCAGCTTCCACTGCTAAACAATAATTGTCACAATCAGTTGTCACAAACCTACCAAAGACTTTAGTCCACATCCTAGGAAAAGGCTTTTTTCCCCCCTCTGACAAAAGGGCAATGTCATAAGTGCTTTGGAAAGCGTGAGTTGAGGAAGTCTTCTGGAAAGTTCCTTCCTCTCCGTCTCCTTCCAGGCCTGCTGGCAGCCCTTGCCCTTTCTCTGTCCGGAGAGTGAGTACGTGAGTCTTCCCACCCGCCTTGCAACTCTTGCCCTTCTGATTTTATACCTTCTATGTCCCACTTATAAATTCCAAGACACGCCATTGTCTCTCACCCGATCCCATGTGTTAAATTTCTAGCTGGTAAATTCAAAATAAAAATGCCAATTTTTACATGTCAAGTTAAATGCGTACGAATAAGAACAGCCCCTGATTATGCCGCTGGCATAGCCATCAGTTGGTTGAGGACTCTGAGAACCAGCTAATTTCACAAAAGCTGACCCGCAGACCTATTTTACAGTCATTTGGTTTAGCTGGATATTCTGTGTGAAAGCCACATTGAAATCACAGTGTTTTCCCAGGCTCTTGGAGTGCCCGGGTCAAGAACGCTGACAATCAGCTGTCAGAGAAAGAGCCTGTCAGCATTGCCCCCGTCACACGGCCCAGTTGTCACTCCAATAAGAACAAGCAGGCAACCTGCTGCCTTGTGACAAGCACAGTGACTCAGGGAAAGAGCCAAGTGCTATGAATGGAACCCCAGGAAAGGTCATTCTACGCCAGAGGCAATACAGCAGAGCCTGCAGCATGTACATAATTTTGAATTAAAAAGTGGGCTATTGCAAACTCAAGGACACACCCTTACCAGGGAGCCATCTCCTTTTTGTTATTTTTATTTTTGCGGGTGGGGGGTGGGGGTGGCTTGAGACAGGGTTTCTCAATGTAGTCCTGGCTGTCCTAGAACTCACTTTGTAGACCAGGTTGGCTTTCAATTTAGAGAGAAACCCCTGCCTCTGCCTCCCAGCTGATGGGATTAAAAGTGTGAGCTACCACACCCAACTCCCAGCTCCTTTTTAGGTTTTCGTTTGTTTGATTTTGTTTTTTTGTTTTTTTCAAGACAGGGTTTCTCTGTGTAGCTCTGGCTGTCCTGGATTCACTTTGTAGACCAGGCTGGCCTCGAACTCAGAGAGATCCGCCTGCCTCTGCCTCCTGAGTGCTGGGATTAAAGATGTGCGCTACCACACCCAACTCCCAGCTCCTTTTTATCATCTCTGAGTTCTGAACTATTCTTCAGCTTGAACCATTCAGTCAAAGAAGCGAGGAAATGTGTCATTTGGGGTTATTAATGTCCTAGGTAGGGGAGATGGTTTTTTTTTTTTCCTTCCTTCCTTTCAACTAAAGACAGGGTCTCACTATAGCCTCAGCTGACCTCGAACTCACAGACTGTCCTGCCTCTGGCTCCTGAGTGCGTATGCTATACTGACCAGCGAAACAAAGTGTTGTTCATGATTTGATCAGATGCTATGCAAATGGCTTTCACCTATTAGTGTTATTTTTACACAACTCTGCTTCTCTTAGCTTCTCTTTTAACCTGGCTATCACACAAATAATTGAAACTTCTATTTGTTCATAAGGCTTTACAACACAATCTTGAGCAGTTTAAGTCTGTTATTAATCCTCTACCTTATCTTGACTCCATCTTTGCCAAAATCCCCAAGGTACTTGCTTTTCAGCTCTTTCTTTGCTCCAGCTGAATCTTCATCTCTCCTGCACCTCCGCCTGAGGCCGGATTGCAGGCTGAATCTATTTCCTGTTCTAACTCCTCCTTCCCAGGCTGGCAGGAAGTCCAGCCCTATTCTCTCTCTTGCTCAGTGATTGGCTGTAAGCAGCTTTATTGACATGTCAAGGGGCAATTGGGGAGCAGAGTTTATGCAGAAAATCTGTTCTGAGAAACAAAGCTTGCAGGCAGATACAGGGGTACAGAAATCAGCATTTGAATTACACAACAACCACACCAACACCCACCTTGTTTTTCAGAAGGGCGGCAACCAGCGCTACATGAGAATCTCACAGAGGCCATTAGCGCTGTCAGGCTCAGCGTCCCTCCTTGGTCTGTGGATGTAGCTCAGTGGTAGTGTTTTCCTGGCATGTGGGAAACTCTGCGTTAAATCCCTGCCAAAAAAAAAAAAAAAAAAAAAAAACACATAATAAATACATGAAAGGCCTGGAAGCCTTTTTCGGGCACTATTTTCCCCGGACACCCATGAAAACTAGGAAAGCGGGCCTTCGAGCTAGGAAAGCTCCCTCCTTCAATCAAAGCATTTCACCATTTTAAAACGCCACAGATGATTTCAAGATCTCGGACATTAAGGATGTAAGGACACTGAAACAATTTCTGTATATTTTGCAAGTCATAAGATAAATTGCACGTGGCTTTTGAACTCAGTTTCTCTCGTTCTTTCTTTTTTCTTTTTCTTAAATTTTTTATTTTATTTATTTATTTAGGTTTTTCTTTTTTTTTTTAAAGATTTATTTATTAAGTATACAGTTTTGTTTGTTTTTGTTGGGTTTTGTTTTGTTGCTTGCATGTACACCTGCACACCAGAAGCAGGCCCTGGATCATATCATAGATGGTTGTGAGCCCCCATGCGCTTGCTGGGAATTGAACTCAGGACCTTTGGAAGAGCAGGTAGTGCTCTTAACCTCCGAGCCATCTCTCCAGCCCCTTATTTTGGTTTTTCAAAACAGTGTTTCTCTGTGTAGCCTTGGCTGTCCTGGACTCACTTTATGGACCAGGCTGGCCTCGAACTCACAGTGATCCGCCGGCCTCTGCCTCCCGAGTGCTGGGACTAAAGACGTGTAAAACCCAGTTTCTAAATAAATTGTTTTCAATGAAAAGAAAATTAAAGGATATAGTCTTTTTAAAAATCACATTTAAAATATATCTATTTGCCAGGCAATGGTGGCACAAGCCTTTAATCCCAGCACTCGGGAGGCAGAGGCAGGAGGATCTCTGAGGTTGAGGCCAGCCTGGTCTACAGAGTAAGTTCCAGGACAGCTAAGGCTACCCAGAGAAACCCTGTCTTGAAAAACCAAAACTAACTAAACAAATAAAATGTCTATTTAAAATACGTGCTTTTGGTTTCTTTTGTGAATTGGCCCCATGTTTGAGGTCTTTGTTCACTTTGGCAGATTATATTTGAAAGGACTAAATCACTGCAAAAACAGAAAAATTAAATAGATTATTTTCGATATTTGTAAAGGCTTTAAAGACTTTGTGAAGCTAAAGTTTAAAAAAAAAATCTATACTCTAGAGGAACAAAATGTGATGACTCTATCTGGGTCCTGAAAAATCATAAATGAGTCTAAAAGCTGTTGCAGGGTACTTGACCCCACTTTGACCCTTGAGATAGTGAACTGTAAAAACCTCTTTTGTTTGTTGTTTGGTGAGGTTGAACACTAACACCCTTTTTTTTTCTTCGAGACAAGGTTTCTCTGTGTAGCCTTGGCCATCCTGGACTTGCTTTGTAGACCAGGCTGGCCTCGAACTCACAGCGATCCGCCTGCCTCTGCCTCCTGAGTGCTGGGATTAAAGGCGTGCGCCACCATGCCCGGCTCCTAACACACATTTTAATCCAAGAACTTTCCATACCCACAGGATTTAGTAAAGTTAACCCTAGGTCAAGAGATGGAGCAAGAGACCAGCTGACAAGAGAGTAAAGAGTAGGAGGGACTTTGAGTTAAAGGGTATTTAGGACATTGTAGATGAGAAGTGGCTTTTTGAGCTGTGTGGCCTAGCAAGCCTTTGGCCTTGGGTGTTGTTTTTTTGTTTTTGTTTTTGTTTTTTGTTTTGTTCTGTTTGATCTTTTCTTCCTGGGCTGTCAGCGGAGCTAGTGAGCTTTGGGGGGGCTTTGTCCTCTGAGATGTGAGTTGAGTAGGAAAGTGCTTTCTCTGCCTCTTTGAGCTAGCTAGCAGGTTTTCACCCCAGCATCTGGCTCCTGAGTCATCATTGGTAAAACTGAACGGTTGGGATTTTCATTCTTTTAAAACAACAAAAAGCTGCAAGTGGTTGTGTGTAAGGATCCCTCCCCTTCAGGGCCAGCGGCAAGCTCAGGGAGTAAAGGTTCTTACCCTGCAAGCCTGGTCACCAGAGCGAGTGCCATCCCTGAACCACCCCGTAGACACCAGGAAGCGGTTCTCTGCCCCCATCCCACCCCCACTAATTAACTTTTTAGAACTCACCTTCAATTTATATAAATTGTCCCTCTCACCTTACAGAGTGGTGCTCTGGACAGACGTATGTTAAGAGTCAAGACAGCTTCATTCAAGCGCTTTATCCTGTCTTTGAAATTTAACTGCTGCCCTGGATGAGGGCCTGGTGCCTCAATGCCTTGTTTTGTCCTCTGTAAAGGGAGGGGGCTAGGTGAAGCTTTGTCTCGACTCCCAAAATGTCATCATGGGTTCTGAGTTCAGATTCACTGCTGATATGGGTCAAGGAGACCACTTTGAAACTGAGCCCCACCCCCACCAGTACTTCTGGCACTAGCCACAGGTATCCGGGATTTCGTGTAAACCGCTGGCAGTAGTTACGATCGGTCCACTTAAGCCTTTATGCTGTAAGAAGTGCCACACTCACTCTCACAGCTGCAAAGACAGCTCCTGTAATGATACAGTCTCCCTGGCTGTCGGTGTCTAAGAGTGAGTCACTGAGCAGTTCTCTCCTACCGAGAAGAGCCTTTCCCTCCAGCGGGTTTTGAAACTCCACCACAGGAAATTACACAGGACCTGCACCTCTGCTACAAAACAGGTCTGTGTTTTGTAATGGACGTTTAGAGTGCGTAGGACCCACCCTCCAAAGCAGGCTGCTCACACCTCTGAGGAAACCAGTTCTCTTCTCACTGCTGTCCCAAGCTTAAAGGTATCAATTGCACACCATAAAGCTGGCCTACCTATATTTCTGGGCCATGAAAATTCCTGAGTTGGGGGAGTAGAACGACATTACACACACACACACACACACCCCTCCCAAAGTGCATAGATTTAGAGTCACTTGGAAAAATCATTGAAAGTATTTATTGCCTATAACCAAGATTTATAGAACAGAGAAAGAGACAGACACACACACACAGAGAGAGAGAGAGAGAGAGAGAGAGAGAGAGACAGACAGACAGACAGACAGACAGACAGACACAGAGAGAAGTTTCTTTGCCCTGAGTGAATCATGTAGCCAATCTGCCCTTCTGAGGGATGAGTCAGCCCTGACCTGAGCCACACTCCTGGGTAACTGGCTAGAAGTTGCAAAGCTCAGACTCCTCAAACAGTGAATGAACCAGCTTCAGAACGGACCTGAATGGCCCCACCAGCTCCAGGAGAAAGCTAGCAGAAAGCAGTGACATCACTAAAGCTTCAAAACTTTGGGACTCATTTCCTGTTAGATTTTTTTTTTTTCCTCGTGCACTAGCTGAATAGCCGTTGCGTGGCTTTGGAAGCACCGGAAGTGCATGTGTGGTCTTTAAAGGCAGAGGAACGGGTTGGCTCACTCTATTGTGAATGACTTTGGCAGGGCTTGGGAGCCTGTGCAATCCAATCGCACTGTCTTATTTTTTCAAGCTTCCATTTCCGGAGTCTTAACTAAACATCAAAAGTTTCAGGTGAATGGCCCAGCAGGGAGTAAGCCATTGTCACAAGTTCTGTCTCAGAAGTAATGAATCTAACTCCATCGGGGCCAGCGCAGTGGAAATTTTTTTTTTTTGTCCTCGGGTCCCAGTTCACTTTGTAGGTGAGTAAGGCTGGAGTTCTGGGACACTCAATGCCACGGACGGACAGTAACTTCACTAAAGTTCTCTGTTGCTGGTGAAACAAGCAGTAACGACCCTTGTCGCTGACCTAACCCACTTACAAGGAGGAAGGTGTGATTTGGCTGGCATTGTTAAGGGTCTCAGTGCACCATAGCCTGCCATGCCCACCTCCCCTCCTGTAATGAAGTCATGCAGGTGGAAGAAGCTGGTAGAAGAAACCAATTCACATAGCGACTGGGAAGCAAGAGCCATCGAGAAAGAAGGGTCAAGGCAGGAAAAAACATTATTTGCAGTGAAGGGCACACCTGTGCGTTCCAGAACAGCTATCAGCATATTTGGTATCTACCCACCTGTTGTAAAAAACAGAAGTGCCTCCAAACGTTGCTAAACGTTTCCCCGCAGAACAAAACTGTTCCAAGTTAAAACTACCCTTTACATCAAAGGCTTTAATGCAGCAGTGTCATAGACTCCTTTCCCAACACTTAGTCAGCCTTCCTACAGCAAACTAGCTGTGAATGTGGCAGCCATAGTTAGACTCAGGATTCCTTGAGAACCAGGCTCTGAGACTAAGATTTGCCTCTAAGAGGTTGGGGTGGGGGTGGGCACAGAATCCTTGAGAATGTCACCTTTAAAGACACAAGGGAAGCAGGACTGGGCAGAGCTGAACGACAGCACCAACTCTCTGGCAGAGAGCGGTCTCAGCCAGTTTGACAGGGGCATCTGGGGCTAGCTGGTCCTTTAGAGTGGGGTTGATGGCAGATAACAGCGCTTCGCCCTATTTCCTTTCCTGTACACTGCTTTCTAGATATGGGCAACACCCAAAGAAGCTGCGTGTTCTCAGGCAAGGTGACATTCCATGAGAGCCACCAACACTTCATGTTTGCCATCTGGCCATCTAGGTGGAGTCTAGCAGCCATAGAAATGAGTGCTATTGATTATATAATCATAGACTCTAAAATACATAAGTACATAGGTGAAGGATGGAAAATAATATCAAAATAGTCATTAAATTGATAGTGCTGGGCCAGTTAAAGATTCTTGCTGATAAGCCCGAGGACATGAGTTGGAGGCCAGGGACTTGCTTGGTGGAAGAAGGAAATTAATTGACTCCTAAAAGTAGTCCTTTGACTATCAATGCATGCTTCGTCCACTTGTTTGCATAATAAATAATAAACATAATAAACATTTTTTGTTTTTGTTTTTTTCGAGACAGGGTTTCTCTGTGTAACCCTGGCTGTCCTAGACTTGCTTTGTAGACCAGGCTAACCTCGAACTCACAACGATCCATCTTACTCTGCCTCCCAACTGCTGGGATTAAAAACGTGCGTCACCATGCCTGGCTAATGAAACATTTTAAAGTGTAGGACTATAAATGATTTTTTTCCTCTTGTCTTCAAAGTCAGACGTGATGATTTACACCTGAAATCCCAGCATGTAGGAGGAAGAGGCATTGAGACCGCTAGTTCAAGGCCAGTGTGGGCTACATACGGAGCTGCTGTCTCAACAACAGTGACACGCTCCGAGCGCCATCATTCTGGCCAGCAAATGAGTAGTGCTACAGCCTCAGGAACTGTAACTCCGGCTTCAAAACACCGTGTTACATATTCCCATGGCTGGAATGAGTTCCAAGCCCTCGGTGTCGTCTGTCCTGAAATATAGGAAACTTCCTCTTTCACACATGCATGCGAGGCACCTCGTAAGCACTTACTTCAAACACAGGAGATCTCCGGAGCTCTGGGGTGGGGGCTTCATCCATTTCATTTCACCGAAAACTTGGTTAAGCAATTCAGGATCTCTACAACAGGTAAGTGGTAGACTTGAGCTTTGAATGCATGTCTCTCTCCAATCCTAGCTCTGACAGACTCTGTCTGATGACCTATAAATGTTTATTTCAAGTAGCCTTGAATGAAGTTCCCTCTCAACATCAGCAATTTTACCTTGCGATTCAAGTTCTTAGGAAAAATAGTAGTAGAAAAAGCCGCCAATGTTGAGACTATGCTAGAGGATTAAAAAAAGAAAAAACCCATCAAAGTTCTACTTTCAAGTCTTTTAATATTTGAAAGCATTCAGATGCCAATGGAAATTGGAGGTCTGCAGCTGTCAACTCCAAACAGGAAGCTTTGGAGATACCTGTTTGAGGAATGGCTCCCTAGCTTCACTCTTCCTAGAAACCTAAGGCTCAAGACAAAAAAAAAAAAAAGCTTTCAAGCTAATTCCCTAGGGACTGTTTCTCATCTTCTGGGAAAAGATAATTCAGCTGGAATTCATTAGCATTTTCTTCCATCCCTCTTTCTCTTTAGAAGTAGAAATACGGCTTATTGAGGAAAAACATGCACTCCCCCAAAACAGGAGTTGGGTAGTGAGCCCAGGGTAAAACCCCAAAATATAATTAGCATTTGGAAAGCTGATTATATCACCAAAAGGTGAGCAAATTTCTAGATTCAGAGTTCTCAGTCTTTTAAAAAAGAAGTGTCTAACCTTGACCTCAAAAATGTCCATTTTCATAGGAGAATGACCTTTTCCTTTATAAGCCAAGCTCTTCAGAAACTCAGTGTACATACCAGGCATTAAGGCCTTCCAAGACATGCCAGTCATCTCAAAAGCCACCTCATTTGAGAGGGAATGCATCTTCAAAGTATGAAAAAATAATTCCTAGCCAGGCGTGGTGGCGCACGCCTTTAATCCCAGCACTCGGGAGGCAGAGGCAGGCGGATCGCTGTGAGTTCGAGGCCAGCCTGGTCTACAAAGTGAGTCCAGGACAGCCAAGGCTACACAGAGAAACCCTGTCTCGAAAAACCAAAAAAAAGAAAAGAAAAGAAAAAATAATTCCTAACAACCTAGTCACACAAATTCTCACCCTCACAACTCACAACTCAGTAGCTTGCATGTAAAGCACTTGATACAACAAGTCGGTGCTTGTTTGGGGGGAGCTGGCATGTCTATATTCTAAAACTCAAATTACAAGGCTGGCCACACAAAGGTAACCATCCAGATAGTTATCTTTAAAGAAACAAAAAAGCCTTGGCTGTCCTGGACTCACTTTGTAAACCAGGCTGGCCTCGAACTCACAGTGATCCATCTGCTTCTGCCTCCCGAGTGCTGGGATTAAAGGCGTCTGCCACCACTATCATTGAGAGAGAGAAAAAAAATGAATTGAAACAAAACTTTGGTTCTATTTATATGGGATGAGAGAATCCCTGCTTGTTTGATAAAGATGTGACTTCTGAAAGGATCTTCATGCACGTTTGTTCTCTGACCTCAGGACCGAAGGGATTTCTGCTGAGAAAGTACAACTAAGGAAGGTCATGGAACTCAGACTGTCACTGAGTGTCTCAGGGAAGCAGGAGAGAGAATAAAGGCCACTCAGTGAGGCAGAGAGACCACCTTCCCAGGACAAAAAAGTTCTGCGTCTTCCCTCCTCTTCTTTGAGTTCTTGGGTTGACTGTGTGGGAGGCTGGCTGCTAAAAGTTCAATTCCCAGATGGAACATTTCATTTTTCAATTTTTTATATTTCATGTTTGTTTCAAGTGTGGCTACTTTTTTTTAAACAGGACCTGGCCCTTTGCTCTCTTTCTTGGGGCAAAAGTATTTTCAGACTTTCCATAATGAATCCGCCTTCCTAGTTTCCCAGGCCTTATGTGGTGGTTTGCATCTTTTTCTTGTAGGTAAAGCCCTCAAGTGCATTTGTGTTTTGTTTTGTTAAGCATGCTTGGTCCTTCCTCCCTGGGGGAAAAGAAAATACTAATTTTAGAGTATTAAAACAATTTCAAGAAACTCATTTTTCCAGTCTCTGAGATTTCACAGTTTAATGTCAAGGAAAGTTTTGGAGAAGACCAATTTAACATGTCATTGCAGATATAGGGCTGTGAAAGACAAGAAACCACATTTCTTTTGATCCTACCAAGAGCCACAGCTATTGTAAAAGGAAAAAAAAAAAAAAAAAAAAAAAAAAGAAAAGAAAAGAAAGAAAGAAAAAGGAAAAGGAAATACTCTAGCAGCTCAGACAAAGCTCAGGCATGTTTTCTTGTTTTTTATTATTGTTTTGAGTTTGGTGGGTTTTTTTTTTTCAGCAATGTGATGACCTAGTTCTAGATATAATCCAACAATAGACATGCCTTTTAAAAGAAATTACATCAATCTTAATTTTCAAGTCACTTGGTATGGGCTTTATTCTCCCCATAATACATAAATTAGAAGGCAAACGCTGCTGCTGGAGAGGGCTGTGGGTTAACTGATCGTATAAAGCTGTGTGGCTACATCCTGTCAGAGGCACAGAAATAGCTACAAGGAAGCCAAATCAAACCTGGGAGATGTGTCAACACGGCTCTTGGGGCTGTCCCGCATAGCTATGTTCTAAACCTTCGGCAGAATGTTTTCACAACTACAAATTAGACAGCCCTGAAAGTGAGAATTCACTCAGGTTTTTCTTGTTTTTTGAGTTCTAATCCCCACTGCAACTTTTCAACTAAATTATAACCTCAAAATTGCAGCATTTCCCCTCCTCACTGAATCTCCTTTTCTGTGCAGAAGCTGAATAAAGCCATCTCATTTCTTTTTTTTTTTTTTTTTTTTTTTTTTTTTTTTGGTTTTTCGAGACAGGGTTTCTCTGTGTAGCCTTGGCCATCCTGGACTCACTTTGTAGACCAGGCTGGTCTTGAACTCACAGCGATCCGCCTGCCTCTGCCTCCCGAGTGCTGGGATTAAAGGCGTGCGCCACCACGCCCGGCTGCCATCTCATTTCTTAAAAACAGCATTCCGGTTTGGATGCTGGATAAATACTAAACAAGATACTGTGAAAGGGTCAGGGCAAACAGAGGCCAGTTAGTAAAGCCAGGCAGCTAGGAAGTGATTTTCACCCCCAAGAGACTTTGGTATTATCTGGGACTCCTTCTCCGCGGAAGTAGGGTCTGCCTTTGTAAATCTTGACCATCCCTTTGATTTTACACAGTGGAGGGTTTGTTCTACCTTTAAAAGCACATCCTCTCCCCCCCACCCCCGCAGCATCCTGAACAAGCGGCTGTTAAAACAAGAGTTTGTTTTCTTACTGGCAATTTAGAGCAGTGGTTCTCAACTTTCTTAATTCGGCTCCTCATGCTGTGGTGACCCCCCCCCCCATCATAAAATTATTTTCATTGCTACTTCATAACTGTAATTTTGCTACTCTTATGAAATCATAATGTAAATACATGATATACAACCAGGTCCGACCCCTGCAGGGGAGTGGGGGGTGTCCCCCACACAGGTTGAGAACCAGGGACCAACAGCTTTTTCCAGTCCTGACAGTGAATTTAGCAACCTAACCAAAACATAAAAGGTCCAGACTCACCCCAGAGCACTAAAAAGGGAAGATTTGATTTCAGTGCCTGGTATTATTTTCAGTACAAAAAAAAAAAAAAATGTTATGACTCCTAGTTCTTCAAAATATTTACAAATTATTTTCAGAGTGCATCTACTGCAAAGTACAAGGCTAAGAAAACGTGGTCCGGGCTAAGTATGCGGAGCTCTGCGTGAAGGCGGGGGTGGGGGGGTGAGAGTTGTGATCCTGAACAGGGGTAAGGATACCGTCAAGTAGAGCGGCGCATCCCTTGCATTTTATAATGGAAACATCTGTGCATTAACACTCAGTCAAAATGACTGGTACTACTAGGCTGTAATCTCAGGGGCCTGCCACTCTACTACTCGCCCCCAGCTCCAAAAGGACTCTGTAAACTTTCCTACACAGATGCTACAAGCTCCCCCAACCCCCCAAGGAGATTCAGTTCACCACAATGTCACCAGCCCATCGGTCGTGCCTCCGAGTGGGTAGTATTTAAATATTTTGAAATCCAATGTCATTCTTACTGATTTCTTTTTAGAAAAGCATGATCTTGACTGTCAGATTTTCATAATTATACATTCAGACTCATTAGCTTAAAAAAAAAAAAAGAAAAGAAAACCTTCGGCACACACTACACATTTAAGAAAGAGACCTTAAAAAGTGAAAGTATTATCAGAATTTAATTTCAACTTCTTCAAATACAATGAAAGAGTTGACTTTCTGAGAGTGCTCTAGGGATGATGAGCTGATTTTTTAATGTTTGCCCCTCCCCGCATCCTTTTTCTTTTTCTTTTCTGAGATTAGGACTTATTAGGAAACAGGCTTCTGAAAATAAAGTTCCATTTTGGTGGGGGAGGGGGTTGGCCTACATTCAGAAATGTCTTAGAATAGGCATAAAAAACTAATAAATAATCATAAACCAAAATACATTAAAATAAAATAACAGTACATAAGTTGCTCCTACAAGGTCCATTGTGTTAGATGATCCTTCCAAAGGTTCATAAATAAAGTCATCTTGACTCAAAATCGCTTCCTGCACTGTGATGAAGATTATGCAGAAAACTAAGGAACTGCAATGCAAGTTATCAGTCGGGTGATGTCCGAACTACTTGATCTGGCACTGGCACGGGGTGGGGAGACTGCTGTTTTTGATCCAAGTGAACACAATAGCAATGCACTCGCGTCCCACTTCCCGAAGTCCTCAAAACCTGGAAAGAAATGACACGGAATGAAATGTGTGGCTCGGAAGTCAAGACCCAGTTCCCTCCCGGCCAGTCCAAGGGATAGAGTGCCCAGAAAGACACCAGGTCACAACCTTGGTGCGGAGGTACACGATTAGCATGTTTGGCTCAGAATAAGGGCGATCCCGGTGGTGGGAAGAGGATCTATGTACCGTTCCCCGCTCCCTGGCCGAATTCCTGTCCTTCCCTCCTCGCCCGGCCTCTACTAGGTCCAGCTTACCCATCTTCCTGCCACCTCTCCAGAAACTTGAAAGGGCTTTTCATTTAGCCTCGAGAGCACAACCCGTCAACGAGCTTTCTACTCTCCCTAGCTACCATGCTGACACGTTTCTCTAGGTGTCCCAAGTTGCCAGGACTTTACCTTGAGTGGCCCGGGTGCCGCCCTCTTCAGGCGGAGTTGGAGGTGCTGCGGAGAAGCCGGTGGCCGTGCGGCTGCGAGTGAGGAGGCTGGTGGTGCGCGTGCTGGAATTGGTGTGGATGAGGGTGAGGGTGCGGGTGCGTGTGCGGGTGGGGGTGAGGATGAGGATGCGGGTAGGAGTGGAGCTGTTGGGGTTGGGGTTGGGGTTGGGGCTGGGGTTGGGGTTGGGGTTGGGGCTGGGGCTGGATCTGCTGCGTCTGCGGAGGCTGCTGCTGGACCAGGTGCTGCTGCTTCTGCCTGGTAGACTTGACCGCCAGTATGGCCTGACGATTTTTGTACTGCACCATCTGCAACGTGATCTCCGCGTTCCAGCCCTGGTCCTGGGGGCACCGAAAGTCGATCTCTTTGCCCTCCGCCATCACCACAGTGAAGTACATATACTTGCCCTTGCGCTCCACGCAGTCTACAGTCTTCATATTGGAAAAGTGCAATTCCTTGAGCTTGACTGGTGGCTCAAGGCTGGCGACGTTGGGGCCACTAGGTTGGGACTGTTCGGCTGTCCCCTGACCGGGCTGTTGCTGTTGTTGCAGCTGCTTGGGCGGTATGAGCAGTAGCCCTTCCTCGGTGAGGATGCAGCACTTTTTCTTCCAGAGCTGCAGCAGCCCGTCGCTACGCTTTTCCAGCACTCCTTCCTTCAGCGCCTTGCAGCCGCTGCTCTCCAGCATCCTTTCGGCATAAGGGGTGCTGCTGCTCCGCTCGGCCTTCGGATTTTCAGACGCCCGGGTTGTGGGCAGCAGTAGCAGCCGAGAGCTGTCCTCGCCCCAGCGGCTTCCGCGGCCGCCCGCCCGGAGCGCACAGAGGAGGCTGACTCGCAGGAGACAGAGTGGTGGCGGTGGCGGTGGCTCGGGGTCCCGGCAGAGAGACAGCCGCGTCCTGAAGCGCCACAAGATCCCGGTGCCAGGAGCAGGCTGCTCTTTGCCGTCCTCCCTCGAGCGCTCACTGAAGGGCACTGGCCGGGCCCCCTCGCGGAGCTTTTCAATGGGCCACCCTCCCCGCCCCCGAGTGACACCCAGCGGAAAAGGCGGCTCCTGGCGCCCGCGCCGCGGGGGAAAACCCAGCTCGGAGAGGCGCTCGGCTGCCGGCGCACGCCTCATTAACTTGGGGCCTTCCCAGAGCCCGCCGCGGACACGCCCCCGCCGCTGGCTCCGCCCCCGCCGCCCACGGCCTCCCACGCAGCCTGGGAGCTGGGCTCCGGAAACTCCTGGCGGCTCCACACGGTCGCCGAGGTCGCCGCGGGTGCTGGGCGACGAATGCCGACGCCCAGAGGGCGCCGAAAGGCCATCCCCACGGTCCCGCCCTTCTCTGGCGGGTGGGCTCTCTGCTGCGGGGGAGCGAGCGCGTAGCGGATCCCCAAACGTCTGGCGAACCAGCCCAAGGGTTAGCGCAGAGTGGGGGTCCACACTTAAAGCTCAGGCGGAGCACCGGGTGACTCTTTCATGCCTATGTAAACATCTCGGGGGACAAAGCCCAAGAGTGCTTCGTTTTTTGTTTTTTGTTTTTGGTTCAGTCAATAGTTCCGGGAGAAAATTAGATAAGCCCTTTAAAAACAAAAAGGCTACAGGTTTGATGTAGAGGTAGGGAAAGAAGTGTGGTCTCTTCTTTTTCCACCACAGGGCACAGGCCAGACTCACCCGGCCCCTAAGTGCGTTGCGTGTGTTGCTTGCATCTATGTAAACGCAACTCATAGGTCACCGGGTCCCTGGAATTGGTGCGGCGCCACGTGTGTTCAAGGAATTGAACCAAGGCCCTCAAGAGGTGTTCTTAACTGCTGAACCACCCCTCCGCCTAGCCCTCGGGTTTCCTTCAACAGACCGTCCAGTCTAATTAGTAGCAGGGTAGTTAGTTGTCCGACACAGACACACACCCTGCTGGAATCTGACTTTGGGAAGGCCCTGCTCTCATTCTTGCGTTTAAACACTTCAGAGACGCTGCTTCCTGGTAGGTAAGAGTCCTAGCATGCGGTTTGGCAAGGGAACCTCTAAGCCTACTTTCATCGTAGAGGTCAGTTGGTTGACAAGAACTGCTGCTACTGTGCGAGGAGGCGGCAACCTAAGCAGAAAAGAGGGGAAAACTGCTCAAATTCCTTGTGTACCATGCTAAAAAAAAATCCTATAATCTGAAAGCTGACACAGATGTCTTTTTAAAAACAGGAGTCTAGAACTTTTATCCAAAGCACAATGCCTGAGCAAATGAGCCAGTCCCAAATTAACTGGGTCATAAAATTTGGCTGCATTTCAGGGTATTTCGATTCTCCCTCACCCGCAAAAGAACCAGGTAGAGAGTTCAAAAATGGTGGCACATGCCTTTAAGCCCAGCACTTGGAAGGCAGAGGCAAGCAGATCTCTGAGTTTGAGGTCAGCCTGGTCTATAGTCCAGGACAGCTAGAGAAACCCCGTCTGGGGTGGGGGTGGGAGAAAGCTAACGTAGTCTGGTAGTTGGTGGCAGTGGTGGCACATGCCTTTTATTCCAGACAGAGGCAGGTGGATCTGAGTTTGAGCCGAGACTGGTCTAGAGTTCCAGGACAGCCATGGCTATACAGAAAAATCCTGTCTCGAAAAACCAAAACTTTCTAATGTGATTACACATGAACAATATCTTGGTGTACATCTACAAGTAGATGTGTAATTCTGATTACTAAACATCCCAAGTTTCTTTTCTCTGCCTCTGTAGAGCATGTGAGCGTTGCAGTTTCTACAGTACCAGACGTCCGTCTTTTTTTTTTAAAGCATTCTCTTGTTAGCTGGAAAGGACACTTCAAAATTTCAAAGTTGATATGGACAACCAACAAACCAAGCTGTTGGAACTGTTAACCCATTATACCAGAAAGGGGCATTCACTCTATTTTCTTAAAATGTTTACAAATGCCCAGCCAACATAGATGTCAAATGTGCTCATTTAATTCTGGCTAGAGATTTAAGGTTTCCGTTATTTCCCTTTGGCTTTTCCACAATTTGTATTTCTGTAGTAAGCTAGTAAGCTGCAGATTGAGATTTTGCTCTCAGTTAATTTCAATAGCCACCAACCTCACTGACCTGGCTATATCGCTTTGTTCTTAAAACAAACAAACAAACAAACAAAACAAAACAAAACAAAAAATGAGAAACCCTTTAAGATATTGTAGTTAAGCCTGTGATTAAGATATTGTGCAGGAGCTTATCATAAAGAATGCTTCACTTGGACTGGAGAGATGGCTTAGAGATGAAGAGCACAGGCTGCTCTTCCAAAGGTCCTGAGTTCAATTCCAAGCAACCACATGGTGGCTCACAACCACTAGAATGAGATCTGGTGCCCTCTTCTGGCCTGCTGGCTCACATGCAGGCAGAATACTGTATACATATAATTTTTTTAAAAATTCACTTTATATAATTAACGGTTCAGTTTCTCTGTGGGAATTACTTCCCATCTGTCTAGTACATCCAAGGACTCCACTGCTGAAGACTAAAGCCGACTGCTAAAGCACACTCCTTTGGTATTAACAGTTGAGGTTCTAAGTCACAGAAAGCAGGATTTTTACTTAGAAGAGCCCTAGTTCCAATGGAGGGACAGTTAAATATACAAAATGACTTCTTCGGTGGGCTTGTGGCCCAATAGCTCTTATCAAGTGCCCTGAGCTTTAGGGCTGCATTTCAGTCAAAATGTCTGAGGACACTCCCACTAAGGACTAAATGGCACCCACAGAAACACCACAGCATCAGCACCCTGTACATGGTGTAGACATCATCAGGACCGCTCAAAGGCATGGTGTGGGCTATGGACCGGCTCTGTGCACAAGCTGTGTTCTGCCATAAACCCAGACCTTGCTTTCCAGTTTCCTTTGTATGACCCACTTAAACATGTGGGTCAAAAAGATTGTAAATTGCCTTGCACCAATCTCTCCCCTATTGATAGCTACCACATTTAGCTAGACTTTATTCAAAGTATCTCTGGAGCTTATTTCCAACCACATGGGTTACCAAAAAGGCTGCAATCTCCCCAGTTTTACTGGTCTTTAGTTTTCATAGTTTAACTTTATCCTTATCAACTAACTTCTCAGCGTAGCCTCAATGTCCACTCACCATCTGCTAACCAACCATTTCCCTTAACTTTCCCAGCATGATGGTGAAATGTATCATGCCCACTGCTTATTTCTCTTCCTGCAGGCATGGCGCTTCACACCTTTAACAGCAGGATTGCTAGAGACCGTCTCTAAAGTACGGAATGCCACACCACTGAAGTGCATTTGGTCTGCCTTTAAAATGGGCTGTACCACTTGCTAAGCCTGATGTCCATATAAACTGAACCCCACAGGTCTTCTGAGTAATATTGTGAGGCATTTACATACCAGCATCCCAATGCCTGCAAGAGTAACAAAAATGTTAAAGAGCCACTAACAAGGACTGATGAAATGGCCCAGAGGTTAAGGGTGCTGCTGGCCTTGCAGGTGAAATCTTAGCACCCTGCAGGCTATGGCAGGAAGATGGCATGAGACCAGCCTGGGCTATAGTGAGACCCTATCTCAAAGGAAAGAAAACTACAAACTTATACCACGAAAATGTCAGGTAATTGTCAGTTTTAAAACACAAAATAATCCTACATTCAGAAAGCATAAGATTTCTCAGCCATTCCTTAGTTTTCTGAGGCCCCTCAACTCTTATTTTCTAACTTCTAAAAGCTATAGTCAAGTTTCAATACTTCTCAGGTCTACAGCTTTTTACTGATGAACTGATGCCTCCTAGTGACCAGTTTATGTAGCACACAAACACCTCCTCAGGATAAGGGAGGCCAGATATGAATGGGCCGCGGTTTTAACTTCACCTTATAGCAGCTACATAGATGAAGGCCCAGCATTGCTCTCTAGCACCACCCACCCACCATTCTGTATATGGGACAAACTGTCTTTCCCCTCTGTGTTCTGTTGCTGGACCCAGCGCCTGGGGCCTAGGACCACTGGGCAAGCACTCTAGTGGGGAGCTAACATTTCCCTAAAAGCCCAACACCTCCCCACCAAATCTTATTTCCTATCAAATTCTGACCAGAACCAAGCATGGTAGCTCATGCCTTTAATTCCAGTACTACTACAGACAAGAGAAGACAGCCGGACCTGTGAGTTGAGCAACCTGTTCTATACAGTGAGTTGCAAGCCAGAACTTTCTAAATAAAAATAAAAGCAGTAGATGAGTTTTGTTTCACTAAGCACCCAAGTAACTGTGTAAGCCTTCTTCAATCTTCAATCTAAATGGCAGCAGCTGTAGCCGTCATTGTAAACTCCCCGATTCATACTCTAATTCTGCTCTAAATGGCAAGTGTATATTCCCATGTCAACAACCAACCTTGCATTAATGTTGGAAGCACCAAATACACAGGCACCTCAGAAGATAGCCTCAAAGGGCAAACTAGACCAATGTCACACTGAGAACGGGAGTGAAATTGGCTTCATTTTCCTTCTATCTTCTCTGGATACTAAAACATGAAAAGTTTTCACCAGGGCCATGGCTTCAGTGACATTCCCCAGACTATACGCATGTAGGCACCTGTTACCTAGCAAGACTTTGGCCTTTGGAAAACTTTAAAAGCCACCTAAGTTCTAGAATTTCCTTCCAAAGTATGTTCAAAGTAAAACAAGTGAACTTGTCTGCTTGTGTTGTTTTTATTTTTTTGAGACAGGGTTTCTCTCTGTAGCCTTGGCTGTCGTGGACTCCCTTTGTAGACCAGGCTGGCCTCGAACTCACCTCAATCACCTGCCTTTGCCTCCTGAGTGCTGGGCTTAAAGGTGTGCATCACCACGCCCAGCTTGTGTTGAGTTTATGGTTACATAACATCAGGTTCCAGACGTACCTTAATACTGATCAAAGTATTGACTCGATATGACAACTGGGGTGTGCCAAAGCCAAAGTTTAACCATGTCATCCACCTATTCTTATACCTGGCCATTAAATTATGGGTCGCATGGCTTTGATAAAAGTGTATCTTTCCTACTCCACATTATTCTAACAGAGGAACTAAACTTAAACAATGTCCCAAGAAATGCCACTTATGGGGGGAGGGGAATCAGCATACAGCCTTTGTCATGTAGCACTTTCCATAAAAAACAAAACAAAACACAAACAAAATAACAACAATAACAAACCCAAGAAAAAGCTTACCTACCACCTGGACTGGTTTTCTTTTTTTTTTTTTTTTTTTTTTTTTTTTTGGTTTTTTCGAGACAGAGTTTCTCTGTGTAGCCTTGGCCATCCTGGACTCACTTTGTAGACCAGGCTGGCCTCGAACTCACAGCGATCCGCCTGCCTCTGCCTCCCGAGTGCTGGGATTAAAGGCGTGCGCCACCACGCCCGGCCCCCTGGTTTTCTTTTATAAAGGCTAATTTTTGTTTTATGAGGTGTCTGTATGCCTGGTGCCTGAAGCCCAGAAGAGGGCACTAAATCTCCATTGAACAGGAGTTCTAAAAGCCACAGTATAGGTGCTAGGAAGTGAACCCAAGTCCTCTGCAAGAACATAAGTGCTCTTAACCACTGAACTAAGCGGTTCTTCCTGACCCAGGCTACATTTCTAAATAGGATCTATTTTCCACTTTAAGAAATAAAGAATAAGACTCCCATTATCTTTTTTCTTTTTTGGGAGGCATGGGCAGGTGGATCACCAGCCTGCTCTACAAAAAGAGTCCAGGACAGCCAAAGTTACAGAGAAACCCTGTCTTGAAAAACAAACAAAACATAGCCGGGCGTGGTGGAGCACACCTTTAATCACAGCACTCGGGAGGCAGAGGCAGGCAGATCTCTGTGAGTTCGAGGCCAGCCTGGTCTACAAAGTGACTCTAGGACAGACAAGATAACACAGAGAAACTCTGTCTCGAAAAACCAAAATAAAAACAAACAAACAAAAAATAAGTAAATAAATAATAAATAAAATTGAGTTTATTATTATCAAGGATATATACAATGCAGATTAAAAGAACTGGTTAGAACTCTTTGTTTTCCAAAGTCCCTATGCATTATGTATCTTAACTCTGTGTTCTGTAAACCAAAAATAAAATTAGGTTCAATTTAATGCCAAAATGAAGCCTAAAAATCTCAGTATATTAACCAATAAAAATGGACTATAGTCTTCAACCAAGCCCAAAACCACAACAAATATTTCATACTTGTGCATAGCAAGATACAGTTTACAGCTGTCTTGCCAGTAATTTAACAGGAAGAACCTGTAACTCTGACAAACCCATAAATTCTGTCTTCCAAGCAGTAACATAAAGAAGCAAAATAAGCCGAGCAGTGGTGGCGCACGCCTTTAATCCCAGCACTCGGGAGGCAGAGGCAGGCGGATCGCTGTGAGTTCGAGGCCAGCCTGGTCTACAAAGTGAGTCCACCATAGCCAAAGTTACACAGAGAAACCTTGTCTCGAAAGCCAAAATAAGTAAATAAATAAAATATCTAGCAAAGTGGGGACTGGAGAGATGGCTCAGAGGTTAAGAGCACTGGCTACCCTTCCAAGTCTTGAGTCCAATTCCCAGCAGCCACATGGTGGCTCACAACCATCTAGGAGATCTGGTGCCCTCTTCTGGCATGCAGGCAGACTATACAAGCAAAACTGTATATGTAATAAATACATCTTTAAAAAAAAAAATCTATCAAAGACATGTCTTTCATAAGTGTGAATGAGCTCAAAAGAGGTAGAATCCTATTCTTCTGTTGCCAACTCACCATTGCCAAAACAATGAAGACATCTTCATATATACATTATATAAAATATATTATGTGTGTAAGTATGTACACACACACATAGGTATATCACCCTGCACCTTTCAGATATTCAAACCAAACTAACAACCAATCAAGGGAAAGTAACTCTGTTCACCTACCAGACCTGAAAGACCCTGGGTCTTCAAAAATCTTACAACTATACAGTGCTTCCATTGTTTCTTGACAGCACAATTAGTGGGATAATTTAACATTGAGAGTGTTAAGACCAGAATTGTTTAAAAAAAAAAAAAAAAAAAAAAAGAAAATGTTTGTAGACAATGAGTAATAAACCACTGAATTATTTTCTCTTCTTTTCACAAAACTAACATGTCTAGGAAGATGCTCTTAAAATCAATTTTATTTTAACAGGTCACAGTGGTTTAAGCACACGATTAGTGCCTCTCCAATCTTCAAAGTTATGTATAGTTGTAAAAACTTCAAATATCACCAGTATATTTTATAAAATTAGATCCAATTTTATTAAGGATTTCAGATTACATATTTCAGACTTGTAGAATGGAATAGAACCATCTGGGGACTGACAAATGTCATAATGAACACTGACCCCTTGACGCGCCCTCCACAAAGCACACTCCCATTATACACAAGAACCAGCCACCTCTTCACTTTGGCAACAGCTACTTCCTAAGGAAGGAAGAGAAAGATTGCGCTAGCTCTGTAAGTTCACTGAAAATGGGATTCTAGCTTTAGGTTACAAACTTTAATATTCAAGAAAATAAGCTGTGTTTAGATGAACTATGATTACAGAAAATAGCACAAACCATCTAAGAAAAAGCAACCAAATCATTTTCAAAATAAAGGAAATAATATAATTGGTTAAGAATTTCCAGTAGTTAAAAATCTCAGGAAGAGGTCAGCTATAGAATGTGTTCACATTCTAAGACTTTAATACTAAAATTTCACAAAAAGAACAATCACCTCAAAAAAACCAAATCTCAATGTAACGCTGAACACCAGGAACTAGACTGTCTTCCAAGTACAAGCCAATTAATACCCTGTCAAAAAAAGGTTCCTTCTCCCTGAACAGTAATTAGCCTGAGGTATTTTAAATGTGGCTCTAGGTGGTCTAAAACCTAATGCCACCCTCCCCTGCAATGGCCTCACTACCACTTTAGGACTTATTAATGTGGTCACTTGAGATAACCAAAGAGGAGTAAACCAAAACTAAAACCTTTTAATCTCTTGAAATCGAACACCGATTTCATCATTCCCACTAGAATAGGAGTCATATGCTCTGATCTAGAACAGGTGTTTAAACTTTTCTCCAGTTTAGTTATCAAAGTTTGCTGTGAATACGTTGACTATCACACTTGTGATACACGTACGTGATTTTTTGTAAGACTGATAAAAGTTTGTGAGAATTACCCCAATGTGCCTTGCCACAGCCGTGAGGTAGGTGCCACAACAGCACCACCCATCCTTATCACACATGGCAAACAGCATGGCCAACGACACTCATCTCAGCACTGAGTATTAGAGTGAACACAAGTCAAGAAGATACTTAGCTCTAATAAATGGAATTTGACCTTTCTGTTGAAAAAAAAAACAAGTATCGCACATCACTTGTCACTTTTTAAAAAAGTGCATGCGTACTACTTCCTCCAAGTTGTTCAATAGAGAAAACTAGGCACCCTTGAACTCAAGCTAACTCTCTGCAATAGCCTCAACCAGCATAAACCGAGACATCATCCTGTGCGAGCTAAAACTGTATGACATTTTTATTTAGACTATAAAAACAAAATCAGGCAAATAACAGAAAAACTCAAAAATAGGTTCAAATGATGTAAATTCGTCTTTTCCAGGAAAGAAGAAGGTAGGCCCTACCACAAAGAAAAGATTTAATTAATGGAGGTCAATTTTCAAAGCACATTAAATACTATCAGTTGACTTCTGAAGAGAACCTAGGGCTTCTCCAGCTTGCTTTGATAGTAAGCATGAGTTGACCTGTTATGTCATCTAAAACATAAAGATCCCTTTAACAATATGTTTAAGTTTGATCTTCCTGGAAATTCTTAACCACAATTTTCCTTCCTCAAATAACGACCTGTTGTGTTAGTTGCTGAATCCTCTAACAACGTAATGGAGAGCACAGCTAATGCAGGCAGACTTCAACCCGTTCTACCAGCTGAGAACGGCTGTGGTTCTTTAGGAAAGAAACAGCGACACCAAACAGTGTGCTCAACAGTTATTTTTAGAACTGTATTCCAATAGCTACGTGATGAACATATTCCAGAAGAACCAAACCGCAGCAGTAAATGAACATGCATTAGAGAGGATTTATGCATTCGACATATCTGACAGAACTATAGTTAGGATGCTAGGTACAACAAATTGGTCTTTAAAATATTAGGTCCCTTTCCTTTAAAAACTTACTGATTCTACCAAGAAAATACAAAAACATAAGGCTGTAAGTAAATGAGTCGAGTTAGGCTATTACAGGGTAGGCCGTCCTCAAGGCCAGACACTGCTTCACTGCTGCTTGCACTCTGCGGGGTTTTGATCCTTCTGTTAAAGGAAAACAATATGTCAATCTATCTTCTACCTACTTTGATAAATGTTTCAGACAATAATTACTTTAATTATCACAGTATCTCAAGTCTTGTAAAAATTACAGGGAAGATAGAAAATTGATATGGGATAGTGACAAATTACTTAATGTTAGCAAGTATTAAAGTATATAAGGCCTTATTATCTGAGGTAATCTATAATCATAAAATAAAGAGTGTTGGACATTTTGTCATTTTATTGTCAGACATTTTGTTTTAGATATAAATATTAATTCAATTCATATCTATCAAAATATATTCAACTTCCATAATACTTCCTTATTTAAATACCTTCCTGGTGTTTCCTAGGTGTCAAATGAATGCTGGAGAGCATTACATACCTTGAAGTAGAAGAAGCTTTTACTAACCCTAAAATTCCCAAGACTTATGGCCTGGGACCTTTAAGGATTAAATAGTAATAATGGTTGGAAGAATCCAACACACAGCATTGCTCCCAAGTTCAATATAAATAAAGAGCCAAACCCAGAGCAATTTAATGAGTAATTAAAAAGAGTATCTCATCTGCTCTTAATTCATCTTAGCTAAACTTAAAAGACGCAGCACCGACTGTGCTCACCTTTGGGTCATAGTCTGGATCGTGTTCCTCATCTCCTTCTTCTTCCCCTTCCTACATTAAAGTTCAAAACGCATCCATGAAGTAGGTACATAAGAGAAGAAAACTGGCTCATAAAGCATGGAAATTTTCATACAAGTTACTCTATGGGTCAACAGATTTTTTTGATTACAGAGTTTGTTGATAATACAATTTAATTTGAAAGCTTCTAATATGAAAAATTTCCCAACACAACTTGAGACATCCAGACAGCTTTTATTGAAAAGATTTACTGCAGCCAACGTTGAAAAAGTTTACTGCAGCTTTTGACTTCTTCAAAGAGCTGATAACCCTGCAGCAGAACAAAATTATTTGAAATAAAAAAAAATGTTGCTGAGTTTTGCAATTTATTTATTGAAACCTTATACATACATTGTTTGGCTGTAGAATTCTAAAACCATATTTTTCAAATTTTATCCCAAATCACAGAATGATTATAGATAGCAAAGAAATACATTAGTCACTCAATTTGTTGTTCAATGTGTCATACAGTGAATTATTTGCTCATTTGGTAAACATTACCTCATCAGCTTCTTCACCTTCTTCGTCATACTGAAAAGAGAAGACAGGCAAAAGTATGAATGAGCGAGTATTGCATTAGTAACATCCATCATTTGGAACAATAAATATAAAAAACTATAAATGCCATTACTACAGAAAGGCTACCTAGCTTTTCCCTGAGATTTCTTTGAAGACCCTATACTACCTATATAAATGCTACCACCAATACCAGCTGCTTCCTGACATCAAAATGAAATAAATCTAACAGTAACCACGTTTTGTCAACTCAGAATGGTGTTCTAACAGGAAAAACAAAAAAACAAACCTAAAGTAAATGAATCCAAGTAATCCTAAAGAGATTTCTTCAAAATTGAGAAAAGCCATCCAAAGGATTAGCTTCATTATGACGTCTCTATGGCCCCCTTTTATAAAACACTAAATGTACCCTCAACAAACAATCCCATAGGATTCAAACTGAAATGTGCTCACATCATCGTCATCATCCTCAATAGCTTCTCCAGTGAAGTATAACACTGATCTTGGGATTATACGCTCACGTAAGAAGTGGCCAATCTCAAAGTCTGCAGCCAGTATAGCTTCGGCATCATCATCCTATTAAGAAAGAAAAGTAATTGTGAGGTAAGCTGGTATGTGAGTAACTTTCAACTTTGCTTTCCTGTCACTTAAATTTTTTTTTTTTGGGGGGGGCTTTTGGTTTTTTGGAGACAGGGGTTCTCTGTGTAATAGCCCTGGCTGTCCCGAACTCTCTTTGTAGACCAGGCTGGTCTTGAACTCAAGAGATCCACCTGTCTCTGCCTCCTGAGTGCTGGGGTTAAAGATGTGCGCCACCACGTCCGGCTCTGCAAGACTTGTTCATAAAAGAGCAAAAGGCAAAAGCACATTTGCTTCATGAGAACATTCCTTTGTAAATATGAGAAATATGGCTGGCAATCAGGTTAATACTCAGTGGTAACTGCACTATTTTTGCAGAGAACCCAGGATTTAGTTCCCAGTACCCACAAAGGTACACACCCAACTGTAAGTAACTCCAGTGCAAAAGGGTTCTATGCCCTCCCTCTTTTGACTCATGCAGTCATCAGACACACAAATGGTACACACACACATGTTGGCAAACTCACACACGTAAATCAATACTGAATGCAGATATCGTGGCACACGCCTTTAATCCCAACACTAGAGGCAGGCCAATCTCTGTGAGTTCAAGGGCAGCCTTGTCTAATAATTGGGTTCTAGGCCAGCCAATGCCACAGTGAGCCAGTCCTTTAAAGGGGAAAAAAGATAGTTCTACCCAGCCCATACTGTAACTGGATCTAGTTCTATTCAACTGATAAACTCAACTTACCAGATCTCCATTCTCAGGAACTGCAAAATTAAGAAGAAAACCAAATGAGAGAGAAAGAGAGAGTAAAAAAAAAAAAAATTAAATAATTTACAGTAAAGCACCCATCAATACCCACCCAAACTAACACTACTTACCTTCAGGAGGAGCAAAAAAATTAAAGAAAGAATCATTGGAAACTGTTTTAGTCACAGTACGAACTGTCCCACGTCCCTTGTGTTTCTGCTTCTTTTTTATGGTTTTCAAAGTAACATTCTTTCCTTTTTTCCAATCTATCTGGCACCTTAGGAAAAAATATAGTTAATATTTAAGCACACTTGATTGCTAAGTTTTAACAAGTTTAAATGTCAAATTAAAATTTTAGAAGACAGTAAAACGTTTTCTAAATGAAAGTTTAAAATCTATAGATTTACAATACTGTTAACACATGATAAAAAGAACATGAATAGTGTATTCCTTCCCATAAGTGTAGTCAGACCCAGAGGCAATATACAAATCCACCAGGCCACACAAGGGAATACAATATACTGAGAATGAGAACTCTACCTACAATTAAACATAAAACAGTCAGTATAATCAACTCACCCTGTACAACCCATAATCTCTGGTCCATCAAAAGAAAAGGGATCAGAATCATCCGGCTCTGACCTCATCCTGTAAGTCTTTGTTAGCACTTCATTTGTGAAATATTCGTTGGGTTCAAAGTGAAATTCTAAGATAAAGCTCTTTAAAAGAAAACAAAGTGAGTTAAGTTCTTAAACCATAAATTTTGATGCATTAGAAAACAGCTTGATCAAAGTCTAATGGTTTTTTCCTCATTCTGAAATATAATAATAAAAGAAATGTAAGGGAAACCCCTATTTCTGTTAAAGGCAAAAATAATTGATGACATAAGATAAACATATGGTTTCAACTTAAAATTATCATTTAGAACCTAGGTCGTCCACATAGATGGGGCAGCTGAGGTTTCATGTGGGTCCACTAGTGAGGGGAGCGGGGGCTCTCTCTGACATGGACTCTGTTGCCTGATTTTAGATCAGGTCCCTGATGGGACTGCCTTGCCTGACACAACTCGATGAGCTGAGGTAGGTGGATAGGGAGGCTCCTCTTCTCCAAGGAACAGGGAAGGAGGGATGAGGAAGCGGGGGGGGAGGACGACTGGGAGGAGGGAAGGGTCGATGACTGGGATATACAGTAAAAAAAAAAAAAAAGAATAAAAAATTATCATTTAGGTTAGGTAAATCTAAAATGACTATATGTCTTTTTCATCTCCCCATAAAGACAGTTTTCAAATATGAAGCTAGACCCTCAACTCAACCATGAAAAGATTCTATGAACCTTTCCTGATTGCACTGCCCATCTGGCACAGGAGGGATTATTAGCTGAGCTCTCTCCTCATGCAGGCCCTCAAGCACCATCTACCTGAAGTAATTCCCAGATAGACAGTTCACTCGTTGTATTCTATCCACTTTAATCTAGGATCACTGACTATCTGTACTTCCAAAAAGCTTAAATTCTCCAGGAAAGGGGTCAAGTACAAGCATCAAAACCCAGCCATACACAGGTAAGAGAGTACCTAGTGTCAGCCTCAATCCCTTACTCCATCCTTAACTCTTAAATGTCATGCTTAAAATTTATCTGTGAAAACATACTACAAAATCAACTATGTAAAAGTTCTTTTACCATAGGCTGGCCAGCATCCGAGAACTTCACTTTAATGTCTTTCAAGTGCTTTAGAATAGGCTCATCATGTTCCTTCAAATTAAAATAAAAATTAGTATCTAATTTGGCATTTTAGGGTCAATGTTCTGTTACCACAAAAAAGCTAACAACTGAAGGGTGTGTCAGTTACAAGGTTTTATATAGTAACTGTGAACTCTAAAGCTTCTTTACCAGATCATTATGGTTTACACTATCTCATACTGTGGTTCTTCAGAATAGTGACTGACCAGGCTGAAAAACACTGAAGTCTAAAAGGGGCTATTTACTTTTAAAGTGTTCCCTGATTACATCTGATGCATTTTCAAACTGTTTGCTCCTCTTCTACTTTGGCAAAGCAGAAATGCAGTATGCACTCATTCCTGAGAGCATGCCTCTGTCACTGTTAACAACCCCCAGCAATCACAAGATCTCTAGAGCGATTAGCACTACACAGACGGCCATGGCTCAAGAAACACTAGAGGCAATTTCTCCAAGAAGGTAACATCTGTGTTGGTTTTCCAGGGAATAAGACACTGAATGATTAAACAGTTTTATATTTTATGAACAAATCTCCCCTAGACTAACAAATTACATATTTTATTACCAATAGTCCCTTGATACTAAGAACAGGAGAACAGATATTGTAAACTATGCAAAAGCATCAACAAATGCTCAGTCACCAAAGACTCCACACTTCATTACCAAACTTTTAAAATACTTTGATTACTTGAAGCTGAACTTTCTGCACAAAACTTCAGACAGCTGAAGAAATCAGCAACCACAATATCAAGTACGGTTTTTAGGTAGACAGGTGGTTTTGTGAATTAAAGTACCTGAACCATATCACTGAGCAAATCAACGTTCTTAAAAACTGTCAACCAAAATTCAGGAATTCCTTTAGGGTCTTCTTTTTCTTCATCCTTTTTCTCATCTTCAATCTTGGCCTTTTCTTTCAGCTCCTCCTTGAAAAATGACAGCAAACAACTGAATGATTCTATCAGGTCTTTTGATAAACTTATATACCCGCTTAATTTGTAGACAGTGGCCTAGGTATAAAACAATCAATACTCACCAAGCATAACTTTCAACCTTCAATCAACACATTCTAGTTTTAAGTGTGCAAATACTTAAAACTAGTGTGCAAATACTTGTCACATTCATTCCAAAACTACAATTCCACGGAAACCAATGTTCTCATTACCCTAACAAAGAACCACCATCCAGATCAAGAGCTTTAGCAACATCTTAAAACAGAAACCCAGCCAGGCAGTGGTGGCGCACACCTTTAATCTCAGCACTTGGGAGGCCGAGGCAGGCGGATCACTGGGAGTTCGAGGCCAGCCTGGTCTACAAAGTGAGTCCAGGACAGCCAAGGCTACACAGAGAAAACTTGTCTTGAAAAACTGAAAACAGAAATCCACCCAATAATCAGCCTATAAGATCCTTAATATAAATAACATACTGATTATATCCTCCCAAAGTAGCAATGCTAAAGAAAGAAGCATGACCACATGACATAGCATTAGACTTTTGTCACAGCTGTCATTATTCACTGCGGGCACGTCACTGGAAAACGGTATGGTTCTTCACCAGTCATCAAAAGGTCAAAGGAAAACTAAATGAAAAGCTTGAAGTATTACAAACGCACAGACAATGTCAGGCTTAAGAAGAATGGCTGCTCTGGTTGCAGGGTACGGTGTCACACACCTATTACCCTGGCACTCATGGAGGCTGTGAGTTTGTGGCCAGTGCAGTCTAAAAAAAAAAAAAGTCTAGGACAGCCAAGATACATAGAGAAATCCTGTCTGGAGAGACTAAAAAAGGGGTAGGGGGTGGGGTCGCTTTAATCCCAGCACTCAGGAGGCAACCAACCATCAAACAGGGCTCATCTGTATTATCCAAATATAAAAAGGATATTTCCTAAGTATATGAACACTGTTGAGGGGACTGGAGAGATGACTCAGCAATTCAGAACATTGACTACTCTTCCAGAGGTCCTGAGTTTCATTACTGGCAACCACATGGTGGCTCACAACCATCCACGCCCTCTAACGCCCTCTGCTGGTGTGCATGTGGACAGAGCACTCATATACATAAAATAAATACAATCTTAAAAAACAAAAACAAAAAAACCACCATTGATCCTCAGCACTTACAAAATTGACTGTAATACCATGCCATCAATAAATGGTTTGCTTTTCTTTTTGTGTAGCCCTTTGCTGTCTTGGACTTGCTTTGTTGACCAGAGTCGAACTCACAGTAATCCACCTGCCTCTGCCTTCTGAGACCTGGGATTACAGGTGTGCGCAATAAACGCTACTTATGCAACTGCCATTGCTACTAACCGAAACTTCATCTTCTTCATCTGGTTTCCATTCACATTCTTCTTCTGTAGGTTCATAAATTGCATTAATGATCTCAAATCGCTAAAAACAGAGAGAGAGATTGTGTAAAAACATTAGCACCCATAAATTTAATGAGTAAAAAACACACCTTTAAAAAATTCCTATTGCGGGAGGCAGAGGCAGGCGGATCGCTGTGAGTTCGAGGCCAGCCTGGTCTACAAAGTGAGTCCAGGATGACCAAGGCTACACAGAGAAACCCTGTCAAGAAAAAACACAAAAAAAAAACAAACAAACAAACAAAAAAAAAACAAACAAACAAAAAAAAAAAAACAAAAAACAACAACAACAACAACAAAAATTCCTATTGATGGTTTCACAAATACCTACTACCACTGAGATATCTATCAAGCCATTTGTTTTCCTGAGTTAGTTTAAATAAAAAGTGGTATAAAATCATTACCTTATCAAATAAAGGCTGATATAGGACAGCATACTTCCTCTCGAGATCGTGAACTTCCTCATAGAATTTGGCTTCTATCTGTGCACATTTAACTTGAAGATTTTTTAGAGCATTTACTCGTCTTTTGACTACCTTAGGCAAGCTGAAAGTTTAGAAAAACAGTCACAGAAAAACACAAGTCACCTATATATACATTAAAATATAAAGTGGCTAAGTTTCTGAGTTGAAGCAAGGATTTAAAGTAACTAAAATTTAAAATAGGTATATAGATGCTTTAATTATAAAAGCAGGTAGAGTAAATCAATAGGGGGAACACCAAGAACTACTCAGAATCTAGATTGAATTCTTTCCAAATTTTTTTAAAATAATTCTTATCTTACCATTAAAGTAGTTAAAATTAAGGAATTAACACTTTTTTTTTTTTAAAGATTTATTTATTATGTACACAGTATGCATCAGATCACATTATAGATGGTTGTGAGCCACCATGTGGTTGCTGGGAACTGAACTCAGGACCTCTGGAAGAGCAGTCAGTGTTCTTAACCGCTGAGCCATCTCTCCAGCCTGGAATTAACACTTTTAACTAGATCAGTTTTTCTCTATTTCTTACAATTATTTCTGTACAACCCTAAAAACTTAAGTTGGATTCCCCAGAGTCTGCAGTGGAAGGTGAAGGCAGGAGTATCAAGAAGCTACAGAGTGCGCCTGAGGCTCATGTTTACAACAAAAAGCTGAACTTAAGAAAGTAACTTAATACTTTAACTTATGGTACTGAATAGGAAGACATAGATATAAGCTAGAATGTCTTAATTTAGAATAAAAACTGTACAGCCAAAGAAACTACAAAGACATACATGGGAGTACACACCACAAGCCATAAACAGACTTAAAATTTAACCTGTCTATAGTGAGACCTGCAACTCATCCTTCCTAGGAACGAACTTTCAGACCAAGTAAACAGAAGAAATACAGCAGAGTTACTACAAAGAAATAAAGAGAGCTTAACAATACAACCACAGCTAAGCTATTTATTATCATCAGGATGTGCTCTTCACTCTGCCTGTAGCTTTTGTCATTATTGCAGTTGGGGGAGCTGTGCACAGCGGTCAAACGACAGCACTGTGAGAGCTCTTCTACGTTTCGTGGGTCCCAAGGATTTAGGTAGTTCGTATCACTGGAGTACCAAAGCCTTACCTGCTAAGCTAGCTCCTCCCTTCCCCACCAGTATTATAAAACAGTTACACATTAAAACTGAGAGGCAAAGTGAAGTGGACATGGCCAGAGATAAGTGAGAGAGCAGCCACAGAAATATACAAAGGAAATCCAAAGTAAAATTAAGGGGTTGGGTCGTGGACTGTGCTCTTAATCCCAGCACTGAGGAGAAGAGGCACACAAATCTGAGTTTAAGGCCAGCCTAGTCTACAGAGTGCCTTCCAAGATGGCCAGGGCTACATGAGAAATTGTCTTAGATTAAAAAAAAAAAATTAAGGTTCTAAGAAACATTAATTATTAAGTGGCTATTTTAAACCTAACCTATATACAAGTTTAGAATACAGCAAACCAGACCTGATACCAAAGAAAACTTGGACAAACCAAACTAGATTTTAACATAAGATAAGATGGAAGGAAGCCAGGTTTGACCGTACACTCCTTTATTGCCAGTGCTTGGTAGGCAAAAGGAAGGCAATACCTGAATTCTGTCTAGGTCAGCTTGGTCTACATACCAAGTCCCAGGCCAGATAGGACTATAACTTACTCCAATGATTTTAGCAATATTACACTATTAATTTAAAAATAAAAATACAACATTTCTCTGTATAGCAGGAATACAATATAAAATACTATTCACAACAGGAATATCACATGCAAAATATACAGAAATGAATGTAACCAATATTCTATGAAGAAACCACAAAACTGAAGACAGCATGGACGATACAAGTATACAGACAAGATGAAGTTACAATATACTAGCATCACTCCACAAACCTCAATGTAACCAACACCAAACCTTCTCAGTTAAAATTTGAGAACCCTGTCTTGATTATATTTACACATAGGACAGTATGGAAAGAAGCATCATGCCTGCCAGACACACTGTAAGGTCCGATGTGACAAGGACAAAAGAATCACATCTTGACCAACATGTTTAGTTGAAAGCAACTTACCCACTCTGATATTAACACATACTATGAAGCCATAGTAACTAAATGTATAATGGTTCACAGTTAATATAGTGTAATAAAAATTTACTAAAAATCAGGAAGGAGTGGATATTTACCTGTACCAAGTACAAAGCTGGGCTATGAAGGAACTGAAGACCCAAATGTGAAAGTTAAAACTAGCCAACAATAATGTAGGAGCTAAGAAAGATTTCCTAAATAATTGAAACCACAAGAACAAAATGAAAATCACACTACCCATTTTGCTAATATAAAAACTAAGGATTGCTGCTTAATGAAGGACTCCATAGATAAAAGTATTTTGGAATGCTAAGATGAAAGAATGTGAAATGGCAGGAACCTCAGTAAGCAATGAGCAGAGGGCACAAACGGGCTACGAGGTGTACACATTTTCTGAAAAGCAGCCAGTGTATCAGAAAACACAAGCGAAACAAGATCATAGCTTCTAGACTTGTTGAAAAGAAGATCTATAAAAGTTAGATGTCAACTTTTGGCAGTGACAAATTCACACTATCTCTGGAAATTTCTAGCATTTCTAGATATCTTGCTACAAGACTGGTACAGGTAAAGACTGTTTGCCTTTAAGAATCGATTCAAAAACAGCCCAAAGAAATTGTCAGTTGCTTTAAGAGGAAATACAAAAAAAATGATGGGCAGCCATCCAGTACAATGTGTCAAGATAGGAGTCCAAAGGCAGAGCAGGTAATGGAACAGTAAGACACAAAGCCAGGAAACACTTCCAGTAAGCAGAGAAAGATAGACACGGACAGACCTTTCCAATCAGAAAGTACCTGATGTAATCTGTATTCCTAATGCTGTACATTTCTAACAAACTTCTAAACGAATCCTAGAAATGGCTAGGATCGGTATACTTCCTGCAGACATGAACAACCAAGTCAAGACACAATCTAATCAGACCTCTACTTCTTAAACCCATCCCAAATCTTATACTAGATACTAACAGACATTAGCTCTCCAGGATCACATAGATAAACTCAGATGGCTTTTTATAGAAGATAAATAAGGAAGGGAGAAGAAAAAAAAGAGCTTGTACCTTTCAATGTATCCTGTTGGTGTGTCTACCAGACCGTCAAGTCTTTCCTGAAGGGCTGCAAGAATCTGAGGATTCTGCATCATCTGAACAGTTAGCTGACGCGCTTTTAAAAAGAAAGGGGGAAGGGGCAATTGAAAGAGGGATTTATGAAATGTTTCTGCTTCGTTTCCATTGGACAATCCAATCACGAGGTCTTCTTATCAGGCTCATAAAATGCTGGTATGATGAAGTGAAATGCTTTTCAGGAAAACCCAGCACTTTGAAAAGTCTGGGGTTCTAAGATCTTTAATGGACAGGATTTCTCTAGGTTATTCTCATTAGCAATGGGCACAAGGCGGGCGTTGTTCCTGTTATCTTGCATTTCCCCCTCCTCTCACTGTGGGCCAAAGCTTTGTCCAGATGCCTACTGTGACTCTTGTCAGTAATCTCAGGGTAGTCAGCATTCACAGGAAACTGGTACACTGACAATTTTAGACAAGAGAAAATTAAGGGGTTGTCTGGATGTTTTGTTTGATGCTTTTATTTTAAGTACATTTATAGATTTGAGATTTTAACAAAATTACATGATTTCCCACTTTGCTGAAAATTAACTTAGTAGCAAAGATAGTCAGAAGTTGCAACTAAGGCCCAAAAATTTTAATTAGTGACTTTATAATTATACTTAACTTGAACAGAAATTAAATTTACAAAAAAATATTTCCAGTTATATTCTTGGAGATCAATTAGGTTTTAATACTAACTCGGTAACTAGATTATAATTAGCTGTAACAAAAATCACGTAGCAACATCAATTAGGACAACTGAAAACTTTTCAAAGGCAGGAACTCTACTCTCATAATTAAAATCCAATTGGCTAAAAATGAGAGGGCACCAGATCTCACTGTGGATGGCTGTGAGCCACCATGTGGTTGGTGGGGACTGAACTCTTGACCTCTGGAAGAGCAGCCAGGGCGCTTAACTGCTGAACCACCTCTCCAGCCCCACAAGGTGCATTTTTAAACTCACACACACAATGCTTACCACATAACTAAACAGTAACCAGATTAGAAGCATTGCTGAGGAAGTCCTACTTCCAGCCTTCTATTTCTCAGGTCAGATTAAACCCCGCTATTGACATAGCTGGGCGCACCGTAACTCAGCAGTAGTGGTGAAACACTGAGCTATTACACTCCCATCTTCCTTGCTTACCGCCTCCTCTCTCCTAAACAAACACAATTACTAGACTCAGGGACAATCAGGAGATAAAGGACAGTGGGTAGGGCCCCAGCACAGGGACAGTCTCACCATCTCCTCTAGAAGACACAGCAGCAGACACCGGCTCCTGAGGGAAGCTAAAGGAGTACCTGTGATTTTTGTCTCTTCACCCGCTTCTTCTTCTTCTACCTCTTCAACTTCGTCCAAGTCTTGATCAAGTTCAGACTGTTCTTTGCTACAATGTCACAGCATCACAGCGTAGTTTAAATGTATGAATTGCAAAACAAAGTCAGAGAAACTTGCACTGACTTTCTAAATATGCTTCTTTCAAAGGACAGAAATTCAAAAAGTGATTCAGCCTTCTAATTCTTTATGCAGACAAGTACTAATTGAAGCACTTAACACCATCTAGCCCAAACCAGCTTATACTTCAACCTGTAAAACTGCAGTTTGATAGGTTTGTGACCTCAGGAAAGTTTTCACATTCACATCCAAAGACCACATTCTCGCATCATTGTAATGAAGAGCCTTTTCATTATTTAGGGCAGCAAAACACCTAGGTGGCAATCCATTCCTAGCCTATTATATAACTAGCTACAACTAGGTTTTGGCAATGATATTGTATTTGTTGCTTTTTTTGGTACATTTGTACATTTGTTTCATTCAACATATATTGCTCAAGGTGGCCTTGAACTTCTGATTCTCTTACCTCTACCTTCCAGAGTGCTAGGATTACAGGCCTACACCAAGTTGCGCAATTTATGGCAGTGAATTGAGTTTTGTTCTGGTTTTGTTTTTTTAGATAGTATGTCTCTCACCATGCAGCTTTGGCTGTGGCAGTGAGAGCTTAAAAAATAGAAATAATTTAAATATAACTTTAAGAAGCCTTGAAAAATGTTAGCTAAGAAAACTTTCTGAGCTTGATAAATCCATCCTTTCTGCATAAGACGAATGACTACAGCTTCAGCAGCCATAGTGGACCATGCATGAGACATCCTGGAAACCATTAAGTAACTACATCTGAGGATGAAGATGTTAGTTGAAAGCAGAGGGATCCTGGCTGGCACTCAGGAGGCAGAGGTAGGCAGATCTCTAAGAGTTTGACAGCTCGGTGTACAGAGCAAGCCCTAATACAGGTAGGGCTATACAGAGAAACCGTGCCTAGAAAAAGCAGCCAAACACCAAACGAGAGATTTTGTTGTATCAGATGGTTATAAACACTTGTAGAGGAGACTGTATTATCTTTGGACTTAGGATCCCTTCTAGCACTGACAGGGGTGGGACTAAGGGTTTATTTTGTTTGACAAGGTTTTACCTGGTGTAACAGGGCAGCCTACAAGCTCCACCGTCCTCAGTCTCATCTTGAGCACTGGGACTCTACACAGAAACGTGCCTGAGGCTCACGCTCAGCCTCAATGTAATGTCTTTACATTTTGACATCTGGATTAAGGACTTAGTAGCTGTTGTGTCTAAATAGCATCTGAAAAAATAACTTATTCAGGGACAAATGTAGGAAAGATATTAGGCTAATAGAAATCTATGGTCCTATAAACCACAGAGAAACTCGAGTGATTCCTGGGATCCTTGGCTCCTTATGAGCCAGAAGCTGCTGTCAGGTAACATGTACTGGCTGTACCTTTAGCATCATCAGATATTTACTTAGGTTTTTAGAAGAGATTTCACAAGCTATATCATATGGCCAAATCTAGCCTATTTCTGTTTCTATACATACAAATTTGTGTTAGAACACAGACACAGTAATAAAACAGCCAACAAAACTGCTTGAGTAGTTTTAAGGCTCAAAATGCCCAAAACATTCACTCCCAAGCCATTCTCAGTTTACTGGCTCTTTGAAGAGTCCTTTCTATCAACCTTCCCAGGCCTAACAGTCATATATAAAATCAAATACAACTGAGAAATCATTTGCCGCTTTTCTAATTGTTGTATGTACTTTTAAACCTTCCAAAACCATCAACTAAAAAAACAAAAAGGATATATTTAAAGTGTTAAAACTAAATGCCAAGGTAAGGAGAACAGCAAAACTTTGAAGCCAGAAAACTGCAGTAACAACCCACTTTATTGGAAGAACTGAACCCTAAGTAGGCAATGTGAAGGTCAAACCCGATAGTCCTCACAGGAGTAAAAGATGACAGTACTGACAACACTTCTGTAAGTAGGGCCAAAGAATGAAGACATAAACAGGGAAGACTGGGCACAAATACTAAGTAGTTTGATTCTTAAATCCTCTCAGAAATATGGCAGTTCCTTCTCTGGAAATGAAACTCGTAACTTGGCCTGAGGAATCCAGCTATTCTGAGTGACTAGTTACACAGACTACAGAACGCTCAGACCTCCCCGTAGCTGCCTTTTGAGTTGATTCCCACAACACACGAAAGCCAGATCCACACGCACTCTGCTCACCAAGGAGCTGGACCACCGCAGAAGAACCACTCTGATCCCAGCATTCTCATGGCAACCACCGATGGCATTAAGAGTCCCACAGTAGCAAGACCCTCTCTCTACAAAGCCTTTATTTTCTTTCAAGACAGGGTTTCTTTCTCTGTGTAGCTTTGGCTGTCCTGGAACTCACAGAGATCCACCTGCCTCTGCCTAGGATTACAGGTGTACTTTACTACCCCTGGCAAACCTTCATTTTCTAACCAACTATTGTTACTGTCTTTAGTGTACTCATCCTGATCTCTCAATACCAATCCTAACAATTAGATGGTCCTACCTCATTAGGAAAGCCTATTAGAAATGAAGTCTAAAACAAAAGGAGAAAAGAAAGTAAGAGTAAGACAGACTAAATATGAAGGAAACGTTCAGAGAAAGACACTACAATCAGTGAAACCAAGGGGAAGCGAGACCTAAAGCAATATATTTGAGAACACAAACAGAAAAATAAAGCCTCTGCATCTCTGTTCAGAGAAGAACAAAGAGACAAAGATGAAAATTGGCTAAGGGATACTAAAAGCATTTCAAGATACAATGTCTAACAAGCTGCAGAAAGAGAAGAAATAAGTCAGTGAACAAGTAGGCCAAAAATAAACATGTGGTAGAGCCGAAAGCCACTGAATTTAGCCGAATGAAAGGACCCAATATTGAATGAGCCACACAGCTGAGTGTGGTGGCAAAAGCCTGTAATCCCAGCACTCAGAGAGGCAGAGGCAGGTGATTGCTCTGAGTTCAGGGCCAGCCTGGTCTACAAGAGTCCCAGACAGTCAAGGCTACACAGAGAAGCCCTGTCTCTAAAAACATATATATTCTATTCCTTAACTATAAGCATAAAGAACGGTAACTTTCAGTCATGCTATATGTCCTTGCTCTCTTCTACAGAGAGCAAGCATGTTTAAACACAGGCCAAGATTGTTACACAAACATACTTCCATGTATGTGTTGACTTTATGGTAAAGTACCTCCCAACTCCATGCCCTAAAAAGCCACTGACTGTTTTAACACATGTTAATTAATGGGTTGTATTTACCCATGGTGAGCCAGTAAGACAACTGTCAAATGAGACAAATCTTGTACAGCCTATCCCATTCTCCCTGACAGCATTTCTATAAGACACACCAAAAACACACTACATTAAAAAAAAAAAGATTGCTCACACCTATGTTCCAAATTGTCAGAACAACCCTCTGTAGAGCCTCGAGAAAGTTACGCTACTGCTTTAAGGCAGTGCTTCCTACTGCACAATTCAACACTCAGCTGAGGAGACAGCTCAGTGGCAGAGCCCCTACCTAGCATGTATCCACACCCTGGCACTGTCCCACCTCCTCCCCAAGCCAACATCAGCGACTGCTCTTCCACAGCTCCTGAGTTCAATTTCTGGCAACCACATGGTGGCTCACAACTATCTATACTGGGATGTGATGCCCTCTTCTGGCCTGCAAGTCCAGGATATATCTATCTATCTAGAGAGAGAGGGGGGAAGGAAGAAGGAAGGAAAGAAGAAAGGAGGGAAGGAAAGCCAGGCGGTGGCGGCGCACACCTTTAATCCCAGCACTTGGGAGGCAGAGGCAGGCGATCACTGTGAGTTCAAGGCCAGCCTGGCAAGTCCAGGATAGTCAAGGCTACAGAGAAACCCTGTCTCAAAAAGAAAAGGAAGAAAAGAAAGACAAGGAAATGAATTAAAGTAAAACGGAGAATAGTGCTTAGAACTCTGGGTAGAAGGTGGAGAATGCAATTGAGAAAGGCTGTTAGACTCTTCCCACTTTTAACTTGAATGCATACTGTTGCTGTATGTATATTCTACATGTGTTTAGACAGGCATTAGTGTTTGTAAGACAATTGTTTTAAAAAACATACACATGCTAAAATATTCTCCAAGTATTTATGATCTATTACCAGGCTCAGCACTTTTCTAAAACTAAACACTGACAAATGGTTTGCTGTATTTCCCCTTTCTTTTGGATTTCTTGGAGATAGGCTCACTATGTAGCTCTGGCTGGCTCTAACTTATTATGTAGACCAGGCTAGCTTCCTACTCAGAGACCTACCTGCCTCTGCCTTCCAAGTACTGGGATTAAAGGCATGCACCATCTTGTCTGGCTTTTATGTGCCCTAGGCATGAAACAGCTTTGGCCACCAAGCCAGGCATCAAGCTAGGATGAACAAAGGACTGCCATCTGCTCTGCCCCTGGCTGATATCAGAACAACACCACCAACAAGGTGTCTCTTTGCCCATTGCCAGGGGGTGATTTACTGTATTTATGAGTGATAAAATATAATGTATTTTAGAGTAGATATTCCACCCAACTTCCAAAAGTAGGCACCAAAGAATGTATGTCAGCAACACACATTTTCATAATACAGTTTGTACTATTAACTACATCACAATACAAAGTCTCTGAAGAGGAACAAACTATCTGCCACTTACTTGTCAATGTCCGCCATCTTGTAAGACCTCCACAAATCTAAGAGAAAAAAGAATCAGTGTTAAAACCAAGTATGGCTTGCTTTAAAAAGCTAAGAAAAACATTGAAGTGAAACCCTATGAAATCAATAAAACACAAAATCTAGTAGCTATATTCCCTTTAAAATGGCATGTGTTAAGAAAAAAAAATCCTGATGTGCGCACGGTGGTGCACACCTTTATATCCCAGGCAGAGGCAGGCGGATCTCTGTGAGTCCAAGAGAGCCAGGGCTACACAGAGAAACCCTGTCTTGAAAAACCAAAAAAGACAAGAAAAGAAAAAAATCCTGGAACAGAGTCCAGTGTAACAAACTCAGGCTAGGTTTTGTAATTTCACAAATGAAAGTACAGTGATCTTTAGTCAAATACTTTTAATGACAGCCCTTAGATTAGCTTTTAAAGAGAGGCTTTCATCACGTAACCCTGCCTGGTCTGAAACTCACTACTTGGACCAAGCTGGCCTCATGTCTGCCTCTGCTTCC
Source organism: Acomys russatus (assembly GCF_903995435.1). Taxonomy (NCBI): domain Eukaryota; kingdom Metazoa; phylum Chordata; class Mammalia; order Rodentia; family Muridae; genus Acomys; species Acomys russatus. The sequence goes on along the minus strand of NC_067167.1, from coordinate 32,181,372 downwards.
CCAGGGCTAGGACTAGAGGTATATATTAGCACCCCTAAACAATCAATTTTTAAAAATTATTTATTATTTTACAGTGCTTGGCCTGCACATAGGCCTGCAGACCAGAAGACGGCATTAGATCACATTATAGATGGTTGTGAGCCAGCATGTGGTTGCTGGGAATTAAAACTGAAGACCTCTGGAAGAGCAGCCAGTGCTCCTAACCTGAGCCATCTCTACAGCCCCTCCATTTTGTTTGACAGTATTTTAAAATGACATTTATTTATTTTTAGTATATCAAGGCATGTGGGGAGATCAGAGGACAACTTAGAGGAGCTGGTTCTTACTTTCCATCGTGTGGATCCTGGGCTTAAAACTGAGGTCATCAGGCTTACCTGGTAAGCCATCTTGCCAGCCCAAAACCGTTAACTATTTAACTTAAATTCACTTCAAAAAGAAAAACTTTGCTTAACTACTGTCCTACTAAAAAGCTTAATAGCTAGCGCCAGCATTAAATATTAGTATTTTTACCAATTTTATGAAAACTGGCCCCAGTACTTTAAACAGCTAATGCACTGAGGGAGCCAACCTGAGCTAAGTAGAAGACTCTGCCTAAAACGTCCTTCTTAGTCTGGTGCGTGGTGCACGCCTGGAATCCCAGGACTGGGGAGGCAGAAGCAAGCAGGTCTGAGTTCTAAGACCAGCCTGGTCTACCAGCCCAGGACAGCGAAGGCTACACAGAGAAACATGTCTTCTTAAAAACCTACTTCTTAGAGCTACCCTCTTGCGTTCCTCTTAGCATCTGAAGCTTCTAAAGAGGCCCAGAGTCGGGGCTTAGGTGAAGAAAGTGGTAACTGAAACCAAGCAGTACAGCACCGTATGCATAGTTTAGTTCTCAGTCATGTGATCATCATAGAGGTGATCCCAACCTTGCTCTGTGACTACTCATAAGCCTTCCACTATGGTACACCATCAGCTGCTGGAACATGGCTTCCCTGCACCATTGAAGACTCACCCAAAACACCACACTTTATCAGAAAAACAGAGAACATGGAGACAGCACTGGGAATGCCTTAGAACTGAAGCCTGGAAACAGTGTGTGTGATTTCTGCTCACACTGTATAGGCAAGAACTTAGAAACACATCTCGTTGTACGGACTGTAATATGACTGCAGGCATGTCTGAGTGTGCGTCTGGAGTTACAGGTAGGTATCCATGGCCCTCATCACTGAGTAACAAGCACCCTAATGTTTACCTATCACCTCACCAGTCCATTCCACTTACTTTATGCCGTGCACAGCCACACTGAATTCTCTCTAGCAACAGCCAAGTTATAAAATGTTTAGGAAACAATTATGAATACCAATTAAAAATTATGAAAATTTGATTTTTAATCTCTACTGAACTGCAACTGAGATTATTCTCAGCCTACTAAATCAAAGATTTTCTTTGAAGGCAGGAAAAACTGGGACGAACATTCTTAAATCTGGACGTTTCTTAGGCTCTACTTTTCTGGAAAGTAATTTAGGCAAAAGAATAAAAAAGCCTCCGATGTCTCTAAGCTACTCTTCCAGCTCCCTAAGTAAGACCTTTATACAATGGCACATAAGAAACAAGAATAGCGGGCGTAGTGGCACACGCCTTTAATCCCAGCACTTGGGAGGCAGAGGCAGGCGGATCACTGTGAGTTTGAGGCCAGCCTGATCTACAAAGCGAGTCCAGGACAGCCAAGGCTACACAGAGAAACCCTGTCTCAAATACTAAAATTAAAAAAAAAAAAAAAAAAAAAAAGAAACAAGAATAGTTCCATGTAACAAGGAAGACAATGGGGACAAATAGAATGTGAAAGCAAACAGGGGCTCACCCTGTAGCCGAGGCTGGCCCAGGGGTCTCTAACTCTTGGCAATCTTCACCTCAGACTCTTGAATGCTAAGGTTATAGGCACGGACCTACAGTGACTATCATTCTGTATTATTTTGTTTTACAATATGCACCAATGTAATGGGGGTATCATTTTAGGATTGCTGAGTTAACTAACCCCCCCTGCAAACTGTTACAATAAATGCATAGGTATAACATCCAAAAAGTTCTCAAACTGTTATAATAAGCAGGCTCAGATGATGTGAGGGCTAAAAGCATACTCCTTCATGTTTATGTTAAGAAAATGGGTAAGGAATATTGTATATTGTTAACTTGGCAGGATTTCTACAGAATTACCTAAAGCCAAGCTTCTCAGAGTGCTTGTGCCAATTACCTAGATGAACAAAAGTGGAAAACCCTTCCTAAATGTGCATTCTATGGATAGGGTCCCACACTTTGAAGTTACTGGAGTACTAGCCTTCACTCATCTTCTGTAACCAGATGATTCAAGCTAATTACTGCTTGCTGTCTCTGTGCATATGCAAAATAAGTGAAGGATACCTTCCTCCCAAACAAGCAAGAAATTAGTTCTAAACAGGGCATGGTGGGGCACGCCTTTAATCCCAGCACCCGGGGAGTACAAAGGCAAGTGGATTGCTGTGAGTTCAAGACCAGCCTGGTCTACAAAGCTAGTCCAACACAGCTATGGCTACAGAGAAACTCTATCTAGAAATGCCAAAAACAAAAACAAAAAAACAAAACAAAAAACCTAGTCCTATACTATAAAAGCCTAAATATAACCATCAAATGGACAGTCTTATGAAGTCTGGAACTATGGGCACACCTTAAACGTAGATAGAGTATTTCCCAGCATGCAAACGGTCCGAGTTTGATCTTAAGGAAGGAAGAATAGGGGAGGAGAGGCAGAAGAAAACATCCGACAATCATCTGTTAACAATATCAAACTTAGAAATAACTAAATAGAATTTCTAGAGTAAAAATAAAACACTGACATCAAGCTAAATAGGTTTGCCCAATATTAAATTAGGTTCAGCTTAGGAATGGATCAAGTTAAAGGAAGGTAGAAGTCATACTGCAAGCAAGGCAGGATTGAAAGAAAATACTGAAGAGAGATTAAGGATATAACAAAATCTAGCTGAGACTGGATACAAATTCTAGAAATATACAGGATAAAAACACTAAGAAGTTTCAAGACGTAACGAGACACCAATCTATACTCAAAAGGAACTCTATAAAACCCACTCTCCTAGTTAAGATTTAAAAACAAAACAAAAACAGTAGGGGAGGGTGGTAGTGGTGCATGCCTTTAATCCCAGCAGCCAGGAGGCAGAGGCAAGTGGATCTCTGAGTTTGAGGCCAGTGTGGTCCAAAACAGCTAAGGCTACACAAAGAAGCCCTGTCTTGAAAACCCCTACCCGTCTCCCCAAAACCAGTAAACTCAGTAACCCCTTCCAGCACATGAATTAGTTCAGGCCCGCAGCCAATATGGCTCCAAATCAACTTTAGCTTAAAAAGCACCTTTTAAAACATTCATCCTAGTGAAACCAAGTCACAACTGCCCATATTAAACTCCATATCCAGAGCATCACACAGCCCAACAGCATATGCACACGTACAAAGGACTGGCATTTGGCAAAACTCAATTTACGAGTAACAATGTATTCGTAGGCAGCTTCCACTTTTGTGTATGTGACATACATAGCTCACATATGCAAATACAAGGTTTCTAAGCAGCCACTATCTCATCACATGCAAGCAAATTCCATATTGATACAAAACCACATGACTACACACTTGCAGTTTTTCCCCAGAGCAAATCCCAGGACAGTGCTTTTCAAGTTAACACCCACAGCTAGCACTGCAGTCTGACGACATCCTTTAAAAAACCCAATATAAAGGGGGCTAGAGAAATGGTTCAATTTTAAGAGCACTTGTTTTCCCCTGCAGAAACCTGGACTCGATTTTCAGTACCCACTTGCAGCTCACAACTATAGCTCCAATACCAGAGGATTTGACTCCTCTTCTAACCTTTACAGATAGATACCAGGCATGCATGGTGCAGACATACATGTGAGCAGCACACTCATACACACAAAATCTTAAAAATGTTACTCATTGTAAATCATCACTGCAAAACTAAGTAATAGTAATAAGCTTATTACTGACCATCTAAACCATACACAGTAAGACAGCTTCAAGAGAAAACTAATGCTGACATTTACTAAGTTCCATATGGAACGTAAGTAATGCCACACCTCTCATCTCAGAGCCACAGAGAAAGAAGATCCAGGCGTTCCAGAGCAGCCTCGTCTACACAGCAGTTTCAGGACAAAAGAGCTACAGAACCAGTCTTAAAAAAGCAGGCCTCAGTGAACACTGATTTGACTATTTGCTCCCCCATGGCATGCCCCCCTTAATGTTTAGTAACCTTTATTTTTATGAGTCAGTATTCTGTCTACATGTATGTCTGTACACCATGCACATGTTGTATCCCTGAGACCAGAGTTACAGACAGTTGTGACCTGCCATGTGGGTATGGGGAATTGAACCCAAGGCCTCTGGAAAAGCAAGGAGTGCTCTGAACTCCTAAACCAGCAGCTTTCCAGCCCCTGAAGTATTCTACTTATTTTAAGGAAATTATAGCCCCTTTTCTAGTTTAAAACAAAAAAATCAAAATGTGAAAAAATCTTAAGTTAAAAAATGTGTCCAAATGCATTTTTAGCAATGAAAGGCAGTTAACCCAAGGTGCAGCAGTTACTTCTCATGCCCCACGAACACAGTCCACTCTGTGATTAAGCACTCACAACAAAAGTTTCTACAACTAGTTTGAAGACGAAGTTTAATCAGCTCTAACAGGCCCTTCTGTAAAGCAGGTCCTAAGTACCTTAAGCTTTGGCAATCCTTTCTACTCGGTCCTCCCAGCTTAACACTTCCTACAAACCAATAGCATATTTGCTCAGTGTGATATATAGGTCAGAATAGGTTTAGTTTTATTTATTTATTTTAGGTTTAGTTTTAGAATGTGAGAATGATGCCTCCTATTTCTCTAAGATTCTTTAATCCTTTCTCATTTATAACCAAACAAAATACGCCATGTATCTTGGCACCTTCAGATCTTCTTTTTTAGTCATATTCTGCCTCTTTCAGTCCCTTTCCTTCCCAGTAAGGACTTTGGTCACCTGAGGCCAATACAAGCAAGCAAATAATGAAATAAACTATAGAATTTTAGTCACACTGGAGCTCATGAAAGGACAACTCAGAGGTGCCACACTCAGCATTAAATTATTGTCAACTATAGGGCCCAAGATTAAAAGCAAAATATACAAAAGAACAGGCATTTTTGCAACAGACAAAACTGATACACTTTTCTTGTTGATGTTGAGGAGCCTTTAACTTTTATTTAGTAAGCTAAAGGCTGGCTTAAAAAGAACATATATTAAGTCAAGGTTTTATAACAGATGTCTAAGTCCCTACTAATGCTAAAGTAAATCCCTCCGACTCAGAGTTAAGTTAAAGTACAGTTTAAATCTGGGACAAGTTTGACACAAGATTATGCCCAAGAGCACCGAAAACCCCTTACTCGCAGTTAGTTTCTGAATAAATCTGTTTTAGGTTTTTCCCTGATCCAATCAAAGTATCCTTTGCCTATTAGTTTGAAAAGATGATCTGATGATACCCATTCTCAAAAAAAAAAAAAAAAAAAGCAAACTTTGTGTCAGCTCTCCTGAATTCAGGTTAGTCAGTGTTGGGAGCCTTTCAAACGTTTTCTTTTCAGAATTTAGAGACAGGCAATAGTCTGAAGTAAGGAGGCCTTGAAGACAGTCCTGTGTGGCTGGTGCACCCTTTGGTTCTGAAAAGCCCAGCCCTGCCGGCAGAACCTGTCTCCTCCCTGCCTTCAACGCCATCCAGAGATCCTTACGGATGTGTCGCACTGAGCTTGGTCAATATATATTAATGCCTTGCTCCATACTTCATAGTCCTACCACTTCATCCCTAGTGAGAATTCTGAGGGCAAAAGTACGTTATCGGTGTATTAGCCTAGGAGCCTTCACCTACCCCCCCCCCAAGCCAAGCCACCCCCCCCCCTTTTTTTTTTCATCTTAGAACCATCTGGAGGTTTAAGGAGACTGGGATCAAGTCTCTCCACACAAATATAACCCCGGCCATGGTACCCATCGAAGTTCTAACTGAACCTGCGAGACACAAAACAGATCTCTTGTTAAAACACAAAAAACAAAACCCACCTAAGCCAAAACGCTTTGCACGCGTTAACCCCTTAACACCCAGGCGATGGGAAGCTGCTCTCGCCGCCGCCCGCCGCCACCCACCCCCATCCTCCCAGCCGCGCTAGCACCTTCATTCCTCCACGAAGACTAGGCTAGCGTGTGAGCCCTTAGGGGCTTGATGCTCGTCCCCACCCTTCCTCCTCCTCCAACTCTGAGGGGGAAGTAGGGGTGGGCCCGGGGCCGGGGTCTCCCGCCGCACGCCGCGCGGTCCCCACGTGTCTGCGCTCCTCAGCGCGGAGGCCGCGGCCTGTGCAGCCCTCCCTGCGGGCGGAGCTCGGGGCTGCCCCCACCTCCCCGTCCCTTCCGTACCCCCCACCCCCGCGGCCTGCCTCGCCGCGTCCCTCTCGTGGAGTGACCGGGGGGCTTGGGGGGCACACACCGAGGCAGAGGCGTCCCCCGGGCGAGCCAGTGCGCCCCCGCGGCCTCGCTGTCCCGCGCGCCCCGCAGCGGGCGCCGCTCCCCGTGGTCCCTCAGGCCGCACGGACAACCCCCCACCCCCCAGGAGCGCGGCCCGCGGCCTCCTCCATTCCCTCCACGCACACCTCGCAGGCCCCCCGCGCCCGGTCCTCTCGGTCCCCAGCCGTTACCGTTCCAGGAGACTCGGACGCGGAGCCGAGCGGCCGGAGCTGCGCAGGCAGTGACTCAGGGCGGCGGCGGCGGCAGCAGCGGCAGCGGCGGCGGCGGGAGGAGCGGGAGGCGGCGCCGCGAGCAGATGGCGCTAAAAAAGACCCGAGAGCCCGCCGCTCGCGCTCATATACAATTAGCGTCAGCACGTAGGGCCGCTCCCCCCGCCCTCCTCCTGGCCTCGGCGTTGCCTAGCAACGAGAGCGGGAGGCGGGCCCCGAGCTGCGTTGCCTGGTAACAGAGCCGTCCTTCTTCCCCGGCGCCCTAGGCTTCCCGCCAGAGGCGGACCTCCGCTTGCTGCGCACCGCGCCATCTCTTCTCTCCTCTGAGCTTGGGGTGGCAATCCCGACCCCATATGTCCAGACCCTGGTTCTCCTTGTCCTCTGGGGTACCAACATCAGCTTAGACGCAGGATTGCAGTATCCTGGCTCGGATTCCCATCCGCGTCCAGGCCTAATTCCTCCAAGTCTTAACTCCCTCCTCTGAAACCATTTCCCCACCGCAGCGGCTCCTCCTGCAGATGTTGCTCCTAACTCAGGGTGCCTCTGCCTGCGCCTTGTGGATTGTTCCGCATCATGTTTACCTGATATGTAGTCCTTCATTTCTGCTTTAGTTCATTTGATGCAGGAAAAGAGCGTATTTCGGTTATTCTTTAAGTGCTTTATATAATGAAAATATTCAGTGTATCTATTTTTTCACCTCACTGAAAAAGTAGATTCTATATAAAACACCTAAGCTTGTGAAACCTTGAAGATATTCTTTTTCATTTATTTTTTATTTTTTTGTTTTTCAGGACGGGTTTTCTTTATGTAAGAGGGCCCTAGCTGTCCTGAACTCACTTTGTAGACCAAGCTGGCCTCAAAATCACAGAGATTCCCCCTGCCTCTGCCTCCTTCCTGGGTGCTAGGATTAAAGGCCTGGGCCTCCATGCCCCGGCCTGGCAGCTATTTTAATTGACTAGGAATCACCTGTTAATTCTTTGTGTTTGGTGCTTCTTGGTTTTGTATTTATGGCAGGGCCACACTGTGTAGCCCATGCTGGTATCAAATTTTAAATCTTCCAGAACGTGAGTGTGGCCCACAACTCGGAGATTTACAAATTAAACAGTTGTACTCCAAGTGTGGAGTGACCTTCCACACACCCATTAAGGTGGAAGGGTCGATCTGTGGCTATAATACTAAGGCACTGTCTACCTTTTACATTCCTGTTCTCCCATGAGCCTACACAGGAGTCTTCCAGACACTACACATTGTATAAGAGGGAGACACTGGAAAAACAGACAGATGGCAGGAGCTGGTTATCTGTTGTGAAGTCAGGCATGGAAGAACTCGGTAAAAAGTAATATGTGCGTATAAAAGGCTATGTGCTATTATTCTTTTAATGAAAGAGTAACCACTCTTTAAGATTGGACAGTGTTGGGGGGCCTGTGGATGTGGCTCCTTTGGTAAGTACCTGGCTAACATGCATGAAGCCACAAGCCCCCCAGCACCCCATTCCACGTGTGTGGTCATACGTCTGCAAAAGCCGCACTCCAGAGCTGGAAGCCCAAGGCTAAGGAGGTTAGCCTTAAAGTCAAACCCTTAAGGTCCTGTCTCAAAAAAGAACCACTGTCAATTTCCCGCAAGATAACTATCACTACCTAGAATGCATACCAAAGTTCTCTGGGGAAAAGTGGAGTGTGAGGTCACACACCAGTTAAGCCAGCACTTGCAAGATAAAGACAGGAGGATTTTGAATTGTAGTGTGGTGTAGCCTGAATAAATAGTGACTCTCTCTCTCTCTCTCTCTCTCTTTCTCTCTCTCCCCTGTTTTAGTCTCGAGACAGGGTTTCTCTCTGCAGTTCTGGCTATCCTGGACTTGCTTTGTACACCAGGCTGGCCTTGAACTCACAGAGACCTGCCTGCTTCTGCCTCCCCAAGTGCTGGGATTTCAGGCCTGCACCACAGATCCCGGCTTCTTGACATTCTTTTTTTTTAAATATTTATTTATTTATTTATTTATTATGTATACAGCACTCTGCCTGCATGTACACCTGCAGGCCAGAAAAGGGCATCAGATCACATTACAGATGGTTGTGAACCACCATGTGGTTTCTGGGAATTGAACTCAGGACCTTTGGAACAGCAGGCGGCACACTTAACCACTGAGCCATCTCTCCAGCCTTTGACATTCTTTTTTTTTTTTTTTTTTTTTTTTTGTTGTTGTTGTTGTTGTTTTGGTTTTGGTTTTTTGGTTTTTTCTTTTTTTTTTTTTTTCGGTTTTTCGAGACAGGGTTTCTCTGTGTAGCCTTGGCCATCCTAGACTCATTTGTAGACCAGGCTGGCCTCGAACTCACAGCAATCCGCCTGCCTCTGCCTCCCGAGTGCTGGGATTAAAGGCATGCGCCACCACGCCCGGCCCTTTTTTTTTTTTTTTTTTTTTTTTTTTTTGCGGCTGGGCTGGAACCCAGAGCCTTGAAGTATGCTAGGCAGGCACTCCACCACTGAGCCACGCCTCTCCCTCCCTTGACATTCTATACCTCCCTTATATTTTTAAAAACCATTTTTTGATTCTTTGTGAGTTTCCTATCATGCACCCATGCCAGTCCCAATCATCTCCCTATTCTCCCATATCCCCCTTTTGCCCCCTGCAACCTCCAGGGCCGTGCCCCCCCTCATGCCCCCCCCCTGAATAAAACAAGCAACACCAGAAACAAAGCATAAAAGAGAATGTCATCATGGAAGCTGTAGTGTGTCACAGTGTGTCCACAGTAGTACTCCTCTGTCCCACACATCTTCCCTTGCAAATGTTCATTGCAATGTACCTCCTTATATTGTCTTTGTTAGAATGTTCCAACTCATCTGGGCGTGGGTAACACAATGCCTTAATCCCAGCACTCCAGGAGGCAGAAGCAAGGGGATCTCTGTGAGTTCAAGGCCGCCTGGTCTACAAAGTGAGGTCTAGGACAGCCAAGGCTATGCCCAAAAAAGACTATTCCAATTCTTTACTTTGTCTTCAAGTCAAGAACCACTCTATCATCTATCTCTAGTGGTTGAGGGTTCCCCTTGCACTTTTTATCTCTTGTGACTTACTGTGGTTTTGTCCCCAGTTCTTTGTTTAGTTTTTCTTCAATATTTCTATGTAGGAATTCCTCTTTCATATTTTGTATCAACTTCTTTACTTTGTTCACCTGTTTCTTTGGAGATTGATTCAGGAATTTATTTTCTTTGAATATACGTTTGTTGTTTTGTTGTTTGTTTGGTTTGGTTTGGTTTTTCGAGACAGAGTTTCTCTGTGTAGCCTTGGCTGTCCTAGACTCACTTTGTAGACCAGGTTGGCCTCGAACTCACAGCGATCCACCTGCCTCTGCCTCCGAGTGCTGGGATTAAAGGCATGCCCCACCACTGCCCTGCTGAATATACAGTTATTCTTTACCTGGCATCTTACCTAATTCACTCCCCCTGAGGAGCACTGCTGTGGGATTAGTGACTTCTGTAGGCATTATGTTGCTTTGGCTTCTCACTTCCCACCCACCCCCCTCCCAGACTGGGTTTCTCTGAATGGCTCTGTTTGGTCTCATACTAATTTGGCAATCTGTTCTAATCTTCTGGCTCCTTCTGTCTTCACCTGTGTCTAGCTTGTTCTCTTTTTCAACCTCTCTGTGTGAAACTGTCCCAGAAAAACTGCCTCTGAATTCCACAAACTGCCACAAACTCAACTCCACTGCACTGCCTCTCAGCTCACTGACACAGCTGAACTGCCTGCACAGAACTCAGTGGTCTGCATCCTCTGTCTCCTGGATGCTGGGATTAAAGGCGTGTGTCACCATGCCCAAACCTAAGCTTTTCTTTGCCTGAGATTTGCTCTTTACCATGCTGGTCTTGAACTCAAAAACCTGCTTGTCTCTGTCTCCTGGGATTAAAGGCCTGTTTGTATTCCAGCTGGATCACACAGACCTAGAAAGTCTTTGGAACATGCCAAAGCAGTCACGGTCTGAATTGAAATTCCCCTACACTGAGCCATATGCTTTTTCTAGCCATCCACTAGGTTCCTTTTGGCATCCGGAAGCTTGTAAAGATGCTCACTGAATCATCTGTGGATGAGGATGGAACCCAGCACTATAGGAGCTCAGTCATGTGACCATCATAGAGGTGGCTAGATCAGGAAACCAGCCTTGCTCCGCATGACTGCTCGTAAGCCTTCCACTATGGTACATCATCTGCTGCTGGAATTTCCCTGCACTGTTGAAGACTCACCCAAACACCACACATCACCAGAAAAGCAGAGAGAACATGGAGACAGCACTGGGAATGCCTTAGAACTGAAGCCTGGAAACAGCGTGTGTGATTTCTGCTCACACTGTATAGGCAAGAAACATACATCTTGTTGTATAGAAGGCCAAGAACCATGGTTTAGGAAGGTAGCTGTGTTCTGAGGAGGGAGAGGACAATGAATTGTGTTGAGTTCTTCGCTCTCCTTCCAGGCTGACTGGGGTGTGGTCATAAGTAGTTGCATCTTTCTTCTGATTTCAACTCTATTATCTTATTAGCGATTTTCTTCAACCCTATAGGATTGAACTTGTGGTTTCCATTTTACGGATGAGAACATTTGGTTATTTTACTTTCATGGACTGTTCTTTTGTTTAATAACACATACTTCCTTTTATTGCATTTTTGGGCTATGTCCTCAACTAGATTTGTGCCATTGTGTCTCCAACATTACAAACCTCAGTGTTTATTCTAATAAGAAGAGTAACTTTTTAAGCCAAGGATGGTGGCTTATTCCTGTAATCCCAGCACTCAGGAGGCAGAGGCAGGTGGATCGTTGTGGGTCCAAGGCCAGCCTGGTCTACAAAGTGAGTTCAGGACAGCCAAAGCTACACAGAGTAAGCCTATCTTGAAAAACAAACCAAAAGAAAAAGGAAAAAAGAAAAGAAAAGAAAGAAAAAAGAGAGAAAAGAAAAGAAAGAAAGAAAAAGAAAAAAATAAAAGAAAAAGAAAGAAAAGAAAAAAACCCTACCTTTGTAAAATGTAGGCACTCAATGACAGTTGGAGACCTGTGAGAGGCATGAAATACAAGGGTTTCCTACTCTCACATTCAGTATTCTACACTTCTGACACCAGAAACTTTCCCTACACACCAAGAAGTTCTTCATTTACCTGATACCCTGTAATTCAGTTTTATTCTAATATCTACCCTGGGGGCAAAGTCATATCCCACACATTAAAGTCTTAGCCCCACAAGATTGGCCCCAATGTCATTTGCCCATCACAAGGTATAAAGTGACACCATCAAGGGGTCAGGGTTTCCATGACCCCCTCTTTGGGGCCTAATAAAACAGAAATAGAGGGTCTCTTGAGGACAAGAGATAATAGGTCTCATTTTCTTCATCCATGACCTGTTCTCCCAGGATAACCAATGTATGAAGTTTGTCTGTCCTCTGACCTTAGGGTTGGGGGAGAATAACAGGTACAGGAAGGTGCCTGAGGTCTGCAGACCAAGCTGCCCACTGACCTGTATTTTATATGGAGAAAAGTCTTTTAAACTATGAAGACAGTATTTTAAAGATTTATTTATTATTATGTATATAGTGCTCTGCCTACATGTACAACTGTAGACCAGAAGAGGGCATCACATCTCATTATAGATGGTTGTGAGCCACCATGTGGTTCCTGGGAATTGAACTCAGGACCTCTGGAGGGGCAGTCAGTGCTCTTAACTTGTAAGCCATCTCTCCAGCCTAAAGAAGGTATTTTAAATTAAAAACAAACAAACAAACAAACAAAAAACTATGTCACAGGCAGATAGATCTATGTGCATTCAAGGCCAGCCTCACCTATGTAGCAAGTTCCAGGACAGACAGAGATACGAAGAGACCATGTCTCAACAACACAAAATAAAACAAGCAAAACAACAACAAAAAAAATAACATCCTTAGCCTGGCACAGTGGTGCACACCTCAAGTCCCAGCACTCAGGGGGCTAAGGCAGATGGATCTCAATGAGTTTGAGGCCAGCCAGTTGCTAGCCAAGTCTACATAGTAAGATCCTGTCTCCTAAACAAACAAACAAACAAATAAATAGCTAACAAAAGTTACTGGACCTCAGTCCACTTCAACAACTTGATACAGATGGCTTTTATTTTCTCTCTGTCAATGAATAGTCTGCGTCTCTTGCAATCGATGTTAACTCCACCTTTTTCTTTCCCCCTTTCATTAACAATTTTACCTCCAACAGAAAACATCAAAAATTTTGCTTGAGAGTTTGTGCTTTATACTTCAATTTTTATTTCTATAGTCACTGGAATAGAAGTCCCCTCTACCCAATGTGACTTTTTTTTTTTTTTTTTTTTTTTTTTATGTTGGCTTACAGAATACAGGGGAAATACTGGCTTATATTTATAGCTATAGTGGATTATTAAATTACATAGAAAATAAAACAAAAGATATGGGTTAAAGCTAGATGAAGAGATAAGGTTTTGGGAGTGGAGGGCCTTCCCTCTCTGGAGATGTCCTCTAGATGTCCAACCCACCACCTGCGGCTCAGGTAAGCTATAAATTTAGCTGTGCACAAGCTTGCAAACCTACTTAAGACATGGAGGTTTTTGCAAAAAGAAATTTACTTGCTTACGCAGTTTTTGAGTATGATATTGGTAGATGACAATTTCATGTTACAGCGTCACACAAACTAAATGTGGCCTCTTGTCACTTATTCAGATGTACAGATTGAGTTTTACAGCAGGTTGGTGGCTTCCCATGCATTGCTTTTCACGTAGAGACAGCTGAAGCGTGCCTTCCCGTGTGACGTCACCGTGCGAATTGTCACCGTGCGAATGTCACCTTCACATGTGACGTCATCATGGCAATGTGGTGACACACAGCAATTAACAATCATGTTTTAACTTACTAGCTCAAAGGATAGATGTAGAAAGCTCTGATGTTTTATTTTCCTGCCAATTAATTTTCATAATAAAGATAAATACAGTACAGTAATTTATCTGTTATTTTTCAATCCAAGTCTACAAAAACCTCAAAAGAAATAGAACCCTTCAAAAGGAAAATTACAAAGGAAGAAAGATTGTTCAGTGAAAAGTGGGCAGGTGACTACTTTTTTGCTAAAGGCAAGACACCCTTCGTGGTATATAGGAAATTTGTGAAATTTGTGACGGTCTCTTCCCCCTCCTCCCCTTTCTTCCCCCTCACCCTCCTCCCCCTCCTCTCCCCCCTTCTCCCCCTCCTCTCCCTCCTTCTCCCCCTCCTCTCCCTCCTTCTCCCCCTCCTCCCCTTCTCCTTCTTCTAGACAGGGTCTCTCTATGTAGTGCTGATTGTCCTGGAAAGAGGCTTGCCCATCTGAGCTCTAGCCTGTTCAGGCAGTTCAGTGGAGAGTGAGGAGGTGCTGCTAGTTTAAGGAATGGTCTAATAAATGTTTATTATCAGGCTTATAATTAGTACAGTGGTATTATCTAACCTGCTTTTACAATCAAGAAAGACACAGACACCTGATGTGTTTTAGACTCGCCTATTTTCACCTGGGGCAAGGCAGGCATTCCTCCTAAGCTATCCTCCATTCTCTCACAGTCTCCATTCCATGGCATCTGCTCTCATAACTCCTGTTTGGGCTACCTCCCACCCATAATCTCAAAATTCTTGCTAAGGTTGTTCATTTTGGCTATCTCTTCCCATGAGGAACTGCAGAGGCTCTTTTCCTATGCCATAGCGATTCTTCTCCTCCCTCCTCCCCCAACCAACCTGCCTCTCTTCCTGATTCTCTCTGCTCCAAAGCCTCCAACCCTTCTTCTGCCTTGCCCAAGTATTTTATTCAGCTAGTCAGGGAGGCTAGGTTCAGGGCGGTAACTAGATCTTGCCTATCAGTAATTAGCATCAAAATACACAGATCAGACCGGACTCCCACAGTGAGCTGAGAGGCAGTGCAGTGGAGCTGAGTTGGCTGCAGTTCAGTTTGTGGAATTCAGAGGCAGTTTTATGGGGAGAGTTGTACAGAGAGAGAGCTTGAAGAGAGAGCAAGCTAGACACGGGTGAAGGCAGAAGGAGCCAGAAGATTAGAACAGATTCCTACGAGTTAGTTTGAGGCCAGGCAGAGCAATTCAGTTCTGGAACTCGATCTGTAGACCAGGCTGGCCTTGAATTCACAGAGATTCGTCTGCCTTTGCCTCCCAAAGTTCTGGGATTAAAGGCATGTGCCACCACCACCCGGCTCTTTCTGACTTTTTAAAAAAAAATTTAATTTATGTGCGTTGGTGTGAGGGTGTCAGATCTTGGAGTTACAGACAGTTGTGAGCTGCCATGTGGGTGCTGGGAATTGAACCCGGGTCTTTTGGAAGAGCAGGCAGTGCTCTTAACCACTGAGCCATCTCTCCAGCCCCTCTTTCTGACTTTTGAGACACCTAGATTTATAAAAACCAACAAGTATTACATTGGTGGTTTGCCAGATTCTAACTTTTTAAATTCTCTCTTCTCTATAGACCTACTTTGGGAAGTTACTGCATTTCTGCTTCCCCACTGTGCCCACCACAGAACTGTCCTAAGAGGCTGGACCACGTACCAGGGGGCCACTGCTACTTCTTATTTTATTGGCAGTATTTGGCTCTGCTTTTGATTGTTAATGGAACTGTTTTTTCTGTTATTGGAACTTGATGTTTCCATTATACTCTTAAGTGGTTCAGGGCACTTTCCTTTCTGAGGTTTCTGGGTTGCATTGGCTCTGTGTGTGTGTGTGCGCGCACGCGCGTGCATTGCCACTAGAAGTGTGCATTGCCACTAGAACCTTGCACTAGGTCAGCATAGTTTAACCTTTTGAGGTAGGTTCTCACGTAGCCCAGGCTGGCTTTGATTTTACCATGTGGCCAAGGCTAGCTCTGATCCTCCTGCCTCAGCCTCCTGCACGCTGAGGTTACAGGTATGCATCACTATGCACACTCCAGCCTTTTTTTTTTCTCTTGGTGTGAATCTACTCTTCTGTCCCAAGTAGCAGGATGTGCTCAACTTTGACGCTCTGCTTTTGTGCTTCAGTTCATGAGAAACATTTTCCCAGAAACATCAAGTGTCCCGGGAGGTGGATGAATTTCCCACTTCCTAAGAGCCAGCAAGAAGTGGTACCCTACAGTCTTCTGAGTCTGAGTATGGCAAAATCATTGACTAGCAAATAAAGTCTGCATTTGACAGCAGCCCTGATGTGCTCCCTTGCCTAATGGTAGGTAGACTTCCCCATGCCTTCATCCTCCTCTTAAACTGTCAACACAGAGGTGAAGGTAAAATTTCCAACAAGGCTTCCATTTCCTTTTTCTCATCCCCTATATAGAAGACCCTGGTAAGAGGCCAGCTGGCAAAGGAGAGCAAGGCTAGTTATTTTGATGCCCTCCTCCTCCGTCATCCCTAACTTGCCCCTGTGTAAACAGTGTCCCAGCTGCCAGCCAAGGTGGCCTTTCTTTGTGTGTCTCTAGCTTTTTGTCAAGCCAGTAGAAGCATTGGCTCTTAGACTTCTTGCTTCCTAGACTGAGTTGAAAGCCAGATAGGGGAAAATTTGATTATCTAGTCTCTCTGTTTTATATTATAAAAATAGGTAAAAATCTAAAATAATTTCCCAGACCAAGTTATAAACTATGTTAAAGTTACTAAAAGCTGTTTTCTCCATCTCTTCATGGAACATTGGTTAGATAATAGTAGCAGGGCTCCACTGAGCTCACACAAGATGACAGACGGCTCTTCCATAAGCCTCATTCATAAGCCACAGGTAGCTGCTGTGGTTGCCACTCTCATTTTACAGATGGCAAACTTGAGAATGAATTGTTTGCCAAAGGTCACATAGCTGTTAAGCAGGAGTCTGGCTCAAGATAGCAGAAGTGGCTTATATATAGGAGGCATTATTAATACTTTCTCGGATAGGCTGTAGGTTGACTGTGTAGGGAGAGTTCTGTGGCACAATCTTATCACCTACAAGACTGTAGGTTCAATCCTCAGTCACAGAGATAGACTCTCTCTCTCTCTCTCTCTCTCTCTCTCACATACACACACACACACACACACACACACACACACACACACACACACACACCAGCTATGGTGGCAGACACTTATAATCTTAGCATTTAAAAGGCTGAGGGAGAAGAATTACAAGAGAAGTTTGGGGCTAACTAGGGCTACAATAATGAATCTTTGACTTAATAAATAAAAGTCCAAAGAGATTTGGAATTATACAGAAGAGAGTTTAAATGCCTGTTGCTTATAACCCAAATTGTTTGAGGCAGGTAAGTCATCAGTACTCCAAACCTCATTGTTCTCATTTGCATTTTGAAAATAATACCTCCTTCCTGGGACTACTGTGTAGATTTAATGAGAGAAGCTGAGGGTACTTAAAAGAAACCCAGGTGACACAACATTATTTTGGGAACGAGAGACCGTTCTCAGCTGTCAGAAAGAAATTACCTTTGACATGACATTTGCAGGAGGAATTAGCAAAGTCTGAATTGCCAAGGGGAGATGGACAAGTCATTTGGTTCAACTTCATAACCTTATGAGGGTCTTAGCATTTTGTCAGCTTGGCAGCCAGAAGTTTTAACCATTCTAGAAAGGTACTGTGTCATAAAATTACCCACGCTGATGAAAGTGTCCTAATTACAGTGTCCAATATAGTAGCCACTAGCTTTGTGTAGCTCTCTAGTGTTTGAAATGTAGCTAGTATTAGCTGGGTGTGGTGGTGCACACTTTTAATCCCAGCACTCGGGAGACAGAGGCAGATGGATTGCTGTGAGTTCAAGGCCAGCCTGGTCTACAGAGTGAGTCCAGGACAGCCAAGGCTACACAGAGAAAACCCTGTCTCAAAAAAAACCAAACAAAGCAAAAACCAAACAGCAACAAACCAAAAACCAAAACAAAGCAACAACCAAACCAAAAAAAAACAAAAACAAAAAAAACCCCAACCAAACAAAAAATAAGTGTAGCTAATATGGTCACAGGCTTGAAAGTAATTATAACTTTATTAATTTTACTTAATTTAAAATTGGAAGTTATGATTGGTAGATATACAACAGGCAACAAAAATAGTTCTTTTTATTTAAGATGTATTTGTTATTATGTATAGTGCTCTGCCTGCATTTACTCCTGCAGGCCAGAAGAGGGCATCATATCACATTACAGATGGTTGTGAGTCACCATGTGGTTGCTGGGAATTGAACTCAGGACCTCTGAAAGAGCAGTAAGTGCTCTTAACCTCTGAGCCATCTCTCCAGGCCAACACAAATAGTTCTAGATGAGCAAATTAATTAGTTGCATCTGAAGAAAAAAAAAACCTCTAGGCATTAGGATTACTGTTCCTGTTGCAGATTCCAGACACAAAACAAAATTGCTTTACTCTTCATTCTGAGCTGTGCAGGCTCAGCCTGGAAGGTGTCTACGTGTGTTCTGTTCCTGTCTGTCCTTGCAGGTCAAGGTTTCAATATCTTTCTCTGCAGTCTACAAGTTTCCCAAGCATTTTAAAACTACAGATGGGAATTAAGACAATGTTATAGAATCACTTCATTTAATGAGCAGAATAAAAGCTGCCTTGCTTTAGGACACTGGAATGGGGACATTCCTCTATGCTGGTGGCCTTCCTTTGAGGCTTTGTGGCAAAGTTATCCTAAGTAGTAACAGAGGCAGATGCTGGAGAAATGACTTGGTGGTTAAGAGCACTTGCTGTGTTTGCAGAACTGGATTCAATTCCCCAGTCTATGAGACTTGCTAAGTCCCATAGATTTAGACGCACTCAGTCATAGATCACCTGGGGTGCTGGCCCACCCCACACCCCACCTCCTAACACACATTGTCCTGCTCGTACTCCTGTACTTTACTTTGCCACAGAAGATTACATCATGTTTGACAAATGCTTCGAGATCAAGGAAACAGGGCAGAGATCTGTCCAACTTGATCCTAGACAGGAAACATGTATCGGAGTCAAAACTTACAAAGAGAAATTAGAAGTTGATGAACTCAAGCCATTATGTCAGAGGTGGAGCCTTGTTACCCAGAAGGCCTATCAGAACCACAGTGAGTGGTTTGCCTAATGAGGAAGCGAGGGGAGGTGCACACGAAGGAGCCCTGCACTTCTGGCACCTTCCGGTGTTCTGCCTCATCGTACTTGTGACCTGGCCGGACCACCTGGCTTGCTTCTTCAAGGAGGCTAAGCGCTGAGACTCAGTCTCCACATCCCCTTGTATCTTAGGCAAGAAAGTGTCCTGAGACATGCCTGGCCCAAGATACCCAACGATGACCGCTGCTGGGTAAAGTATCACAGCTTAAAATTTATTAATTTTTCTACCTTTCTACCC
This sequence comes from Acomys russatus, assembly GCF_903995435.1. Classification (NCBI taxonomy): domain Eukaryota; kingdom Metazoa; phylum Chordata; class Mammalia; order Rodentia; family Muridae; genus Acomys; species Acomys russatus. The sequence continues at coordinate 32,162,302 of NC_067167.1, read as the reverse complement.
ACTCCCCTCTAATTCTCTCCTCCTTCCTTTCTGGCTGGTCCCTTCTTAAAAAATATATTTATTTAGCCAGGCAGTGGTGACGCATGCCTTTAATCCCAGCACTTGGGAAGCAGAAGAGGTGTATCTCTGTGAGTTCAAGGCCAGCCTGGACTACAAAGTGAGTCCAGGACAGCCAAGCTACACAGAGAAACCCTGTCTCTAAAAAACAAAAACAAAATACCACAAACGAAACCCATTTGGTGTGTGTGTATGTACCATGTGTGTGGAGGAGCTCACAGAGGTCAGAAGAAACCATGGACCCCCTGGAACTGGAGTTACAGGTAGTTGTGAGCCACCGTGTGGAAGCTGGGACCTCAACCAGGATTCCCTGGAAGGTTGGTAAGTGCTCTTAACTGCAAAGCCATCTCTCAGCCCCTTCTCTCCCCCTTCTGACTTTTTTGTTTTTTTCGAGACAGGGCTTCTCTGTGTAGCCTTGGCCATCTTGGACTCACTTTGAGACCAGGCTGGGCCTCGAACTCACAGCGATCGCCTGCCTCTGCCTCCGAGTGCTGGGAATTAAAGGCATGCGCCACCAAGCCCGGCCTCTCCCCTTCTGACTTTAACATCTCTATACTATCCCTCTACTCTTCTGTTCTCTCTCCTTTGCTCCCTTTAGACTCTTCCCTGTTCTTAGTCTCCTTTTTTCATGCCCTATATACCCTTACCAACATTGTCTTAGCTAGGGCATTATTACTGTGGAGAGACGCCATGACCACAATAACCCTTATGAAGGAAAACATTTAACTGGGGCTGGCTCACAGTTCAGAGGTTTAGTCCATTATTATCATGACGGGAAGCATGGAGGCATGCAGGTAGACATGGTGCTGGAGAGGGAGCTGAGTTATACATCGGGATCTTCAGGCAGCAGGAAGAGAGTGCTACAGTGGGCATGCCTTGAGCATCTGAAACCTCAAAGCCCACCCCGAGTGACACACTTCCTTCCACAAGCCCACACCTATTCCAACAAGGCCACACCTTCTGAGAGCGCCACTCCCTGAGTCTATGGGGACCATTTTCACTCAAACCACTACAAACATCAGGGATAGAGTAGGGTCTTCTTCCCCAGGAGAACTAACTTGTTCATATCTTACTCCCTGTCATCTAAACTGTGGCTTTCCCGTTGGCCAACTCTTTCATTTCCAACACTTACTAGCCTAATTCAGTCAATAAGTGAGGAAGAGATGTAGCAGTAAGGTGTCTCCAGAGGAAAGGAATGACTGTGCGTGCGCGCACGCGCACGCGCGGTGTATATACCTGAGGAGATTCGATAGAATGGCTGAATAGAGTCTGCACAGCCCCACAATAGCTGTCTGCAGGCTAAAGAGCTGGACAAAACCAACTGCTGCTCGCTTCAAAAAGCTGAATCCTGCCGGGAGTGGTAGCGCACGCCTTTAATCTCAGTACTTGGGAGGCAGAGGCAGGTGGATTGCTGTGAGTTCGAGGCCAGCCTGGTCTACAAAGCGAGTCTAGGGAAGCCAGGACTACACAGAGAAACCCTGTACCAGGAGAGAGAGAGAGAGAGGGAGAGAGGGAGAGAGAGAGAGAGAGAGAGAGAGAGAGAGAGAGAGAGGAAGAGAGAGAGAGAGAAGAGAAGAGAAGAAGAGAGAAGAGAGAAGAAGAAAGAAAGAAGAAGAAGAAGAAGAAGAAGAAGAAGAAGAAGAAGAAGAAGAAGCAGCTGAAGCCCACCCCGCCCGGCCCGAAACCTGTATCTTTCTAACAGCAGCTTAAGCAATTAAACACCAAAATATACATTATATTACTTGATTGCTATCAGCATATTAAGACAGTATATGATACTTAAAATGTTCCTTGTGGGTAAAATGTCACATGTACTTTTAGGGAGAGTCCATAAATGAATTCATTTGGACAGTATTTGCTTCTTCAAAATCATATAGTTCTGGTCATTGCTACTCTTGCTCCTTGTGGGTCAGCTCAGAAAAACTGCCTCTTCTTGTGCACATCACTCGTCGTTAGAACAGAAGTCTAACCATTCTGCAACTGGTAGCTTTCCCCTTAAGCTGTAGCTGCCAAGAAATTGTCAAATGTATTGCTTGGCTATCACCACAACCTTATCTCGGGCGCCTGGTGATAGCATGTATTTGTTCAATAGGGTGATTATTTTATTATAAGGCTGAACATGCACAGGTCCGGCAAGATGAGGGCAAGGCAGCATGATGTGCTGAACACAGCAGACTTTCTTAGGTGATACAGAGGAGATGTGGAGGAGAATGACACTGTGACAAGAGTCAGAAAAAGTCAATCAGGGGAGCCACCTTCCTGGGTGAGAGTCCCGGCTGAATGAGCTGTGTAATAGGAAGGAACTCGGGAGACAGACTGCAGCTTGACCCAGCACTGACTGTTCACTGCATATGATGTTGTAACTCCATGAGAAAAAAAAGCATAAAAATAAATAAGGGGCGTAGCCGGGCGGTGGTGGCGCACGCCTTTAATCCCAGCACTCCAGAGGCAGAGGCAGGTGGATCGCTGTTGAGTTCGAGGCCAGCCTGGTCTACGAAGCAAGCCCAGGACAGCCAAGGCTACACAGAGAAACTTGTCTTGAAAAACAAAACAACAACAACAACGACAACAACAAAGGGGGGGGGGTGTAAATATCTCCTTTACTTATCACAGAATATCTCCTAATCACACTAGGTTTTCTTTCAGCAGAATTCTAAGTTTTCAGAGTTCTCAGAGAAACCAATTAGCTCCAGTGCAGTGAGAACAGAAACCGAACAGCAATGGTGTCCTTGGTTTTGGCATCTATATGATTCGTTCAGAGAAGACAAAGACTCGTAGGTTGTCGCCTTCTATTTAGAAGACTGAAAAGTAAGAATCTGCCTTTGTGAGATGATTAATTCTTACACCAGGAAGTTACACTAAGTCATGACCACGAGAAACCACCACTTCCTGTCCTTGAAGGCTCTGGTCCGTTGTACTGAACAGAGGAATGAAATCCATTAGGGTGTTCCAAGTCTACAAACCAGAACTGGCAGAAATCAGCCTGAAGACTTTGTTTTCAACCCTCACTTTCCCTAACATGACATAAATGGAAGTTAACTTTCCTATGGGTCAGCCAGAAATCAGTAGACACAGGCATCGGCCACTCACAGTAAAAAACTGGGCCACACAACCCCTGTGCCCCAGAATATCACATGCTGGCTGGCAACGTAAGCTTCAAATTCACATCCTGGTGGCTTTGGGGGATGGGACCTCTGGGAGATAATGAAGTATGGTCATGAGGTAGCATTAGTGGCTTTAAAAGAGGATGGCAGAGGTCGTGGAAGACTTTTTTCTAATTATTTTTATTTTATGCTCATTGGTGCTTTGCCTATATGTATGCCTGTGTCATATCTTGGAGTCACAGACAGCTGTGAGCTGCCATATGGGGGCTGGGAATTGAACCTGGGTCCTCTGGAAGAGCAGTCAGTGCTCTTAACCACTGAGCCATCTCTCCAGTCTCTCTTGCTTTCTTCTGGATATGATGTGGCGATTGCTCTCCAGGACTCTAAGAAGCTGTGCATACCTACAGAAGAGCTATAATTGGGCCACTGGCAATATTTCTTTATGGCGGACAGGGGGAGGGTAGATAATAAAGCATGCTCTCCTGAAGATGTACAGCTAGGTAAAGGCTGTCACGAGGGGGAGGGGGCAGTTCGTCAAGCTCATCCCTCTCCAATACTGCCTCCATCATGTTACAATGAAGCAAGAAAGCTCATCCCAGGTCTGAGTAGATGCTGGATCCATCTTCTTGGACATCCTAGGCTCCAAAATTTTAAGCCAAACACATTTCTTTTCTTGATAAACTTACTTGGTCTTAGGTACTCTGTTCTAGCAACAGAAAACAAACTAAGCCTTTCCTGACCCTTCCTAATGTTCTGTAGAATTTCAGAGAAGCTGTGTGTGTGTGTCAAGTCTCTTCATAGGAGTCTATCCCCAGTGCTCCTCTCATGTTCAGAAGTGAAGAAGGAAAGACGGTGCAGGAATCAAAATGGCCTTGAAGTATGGCCTCCAGCCACCTACTGTAGACAGAGCTGCCCAGGAGCCCCACTCCCCATTTGCCCCTCACTGTTAGATCTGTCAGCCTGAAGTATCAGCAGAAATGCACTGGATTTAGGAGACATATCCTTTGAAAAAAAAAAGCTGTGTGGAAAATTCTTTCCTAGGGCGTGAGATCAACTCCACTGGGGCAACAATGGTTTGGAAGTGCAGAGGCTGGAAGAAAGTGGAAGTGGAAGTTGCTGGTAGATTTTCGTCCTTGCTGCAGAAACATTACAGTTGGAAAGTAGACAGAGCAGAGCAGCTCAACTGGTTCCCAAACGAAAGACTCAGCACTTTCCTAAAAATTATTTGAAAGTTAGTATACAAAGTTGTGGTTTTCCCCACATGTCCCACTGTAGTTTTGTCTTATGCATCGCCCCCCACACACACCCACTTCCGCCTTCTGGCTGGTTCCCTACTTCCTTGCAAACAGTCTCCTCTCTGCTCTCATGTGACAGAACTTCACTGCCTCTCTTTCCTCCTCTCCTTCTCCCTTCAGATCTTTTTCTCCCCTTTCATGATTCCATTTCTCATTTCATGACTTGTAACACACACTCTCTCTCTCTCTCTCTCTCACTGCACACAAATTTAAACCCAGACTTTACAGACGAAAGAAAACCTGCAGTATTAGTCTTTTGAGTCATACTTACCCACTTTCTTGGGGTAGAAAATAAGCAATTTAAAATTGTGTCTAAAAGCAGAAGTTTTCCAGCCATTGTTCTCAAAGTGACCTGAAATAGTTGCTGTTTTTCTCCTAAGGTGGGTCAGTATCGCTCGGCACACCTGTGGTGCAAGCCTCCCCAGAGAAGCCCTGCTTTGCTATTAGAAGCCTGTCTATCAGTACAGGTCTTAGAAGCCCCTCCCCCTGCTCTTCCTTTTCCTCTGATGAACCAGCCTGATGCCATCTTAAGGCAGAAGCCATTTGTTATAAGGTCAGAACAAGTTGTTTCTGTTGGCTGCAAAATTTAAGCGGAGCATGCTTTAACCTCTTTCTGGAATTTGACGTGCTCCTCACCCTGTGGCGTTCGATTCACACCTCAAATATTACCCTGATACAAGACGTTCTGCCAAAAAAGTTTTTAAATTTCAGCCAAGTTCCTATGCAACTAAAATTCCTCTAGAAATCCTCCAACCCTTGAAAAGCCCCTATTTTTGTAGTTTTGGGGAATATATAAACCCTACCCTTTCCTGTGTTTAATGCAAATTTTCGAATCCCATTTTAGGGGCGTAGCCCTGTCTGACAGAAAGTAAAGCTTGCTTAATTTGACCAAAGAATTTGGTGATGGTCTTTCCTCTCATTTGGTGGGATTAATATCTCCTTCTCTTTCTCCTCCTCCTCTATTTATATACTTATTTATTTGCTTGCTTATTTATTTTTGATATAGGCTCTCACTATGTAGTCCTGGCTAGCCTAGAGCTATGTGGACCAGGATGGCTTCAGACTCACAGAGATCTGCCTGTCTCTGAAAAACATGCCCAGCTCTTCTGAATTATTTATTTATTTATTTTGGTTTTTTGAAACAGGGTTTCTCTAGGTAGACCTGGCTGTCCTGGACTCCCTTTGTATACCAGGCTGGCCTCGAACTCACAGAGCTCAGCCTGCCTCTGCCTCCAGAGTGCTGGGATTAAGTGCACTCTTCTTTATTTCCATCCACCCATTCATCCATTATTTCCATTACATTTGTCCTGCTGTTATGTACATTTGGTTTTGCCTTATAACTGAACTCTAGAAAAATGTCTTTGTTACCCTCATCAGCAGCTCTCCCTAACCCTTCTTTATAAACCAATTTTTAAAAAATCTAATGAAGCCAGGCAGTGGTGGCACATGCCTTTAATCCCAGACCTTTGGAGGCAGAGACAGGGGGATCTCTGAGTTCGAGGTCAGCCTGCTCTACATAGTGAATTGCAGGACAGCCAAGGCTACACAGAGAAACTCTGTCTAAAATCAAAAACAAAAACAAACAAACAAACAAAAAACCCAAACATTACAATTTTTAAAGAAAAAAATCCATATACTCTCAGATATGGAAATAGACTGTTTACAGTTAATATGTTGACATTAGCTTAAGTAATGAGTGCAAAACTGTCCAATGCTTCTGCCATCTAGTCTCCTGATTGGATTTCCCCAAATCAGGCTTTCCTCTTCACTTCCATGGTCTATTTTTTTTCACGTGCAAAGAACTGTTTTATTTAACAAAATTCCACAAAACAAAGAAAAAAGAAAAAGAGGTGGAGCTGGAGAGAGGACTGTTTAAGAGCATTTGTTGCTCTTGCAGAGGATCTGCTCTCAGTTCTCAGAACCCACGTGGTAGCTCACAACCGCCACAGCTCCAGTCCCAGGGAATTCAGCACCCTCTTCTGGCATCTGTGGGTACTGTGCAAAAATAGTACGTGCCCATGCACGTAGGAGGCATACATGTGAAATAAAAATAGAATTTAAATTCCTTTTAAAAAAAGATGCTTTGTAAAGAGCAAGAAACCTGGAAATATCAGCAGTAGGAATCCTCAGTTCCAAAGAGACACAGTCTGAGGACTTCAAGATGGTGCCTGCACTTGGAACAGGGATGGGGAGAATTGCATTTTTCAAATGGATCAGCCAATATCCAGAAATCAAAAACATCACAGCTGGGAGCTTTTTTTTTTTTTTTTTTTAACAATGTATGATTCCCAAGAAAACCCACCAAAGCTGACAAGCTTCTGAATGGAACCAGGATGATGATGACTCTTCACAAAACCAAAGCCCAAGGTGCCACTAAGCCACTTGGGGTGGTGGCCAGTAGCTGGGTTTAGAACACAGTCGATTCAGCTGTTGTAATTGCCCTCAACATTGAAGAGAACAGAAGTGAATAGATCAATCATGCCTCAGGCCAGTGTGCTAGCCACAGGACTCTAAAAATAAATAAATGTCGACTGTGGAGAGCTTTAGAAGGAGAGCTATCGGCTAAAAAAACAAAAGAGGATACATTGGCCCTTTGTGTTTTTTCCAATGTCATGACTGACTGACAAGAGCAACTCCAATGTCTCAGGAATGAACTGCTTGTATTTTGATACCTCAGCAATATTTGGGTTTAAATAAAAAAAGTTTTTCTAGAAAGGGAGGCATAGGAAGCATTCCGTTTCGCAGTGTCCCAAAGTGAGCCTGCTTATCTACACAAAAGATGAGTATCATATTCCTGGAGGTGTGGAGGGGAGAGCTCCTCAAGGGGTCAGCTCAGAGGCGTATGGCCTTTGACATTATTTGATAAACAGCTTCTGTTCTTGGAAAGGTTGAGGCCAAGTAGGAAATGGGAGGTGACTACCGGACGCAGACAGCAAAGGCTTTTAGAAACCACAGCAGGGTGGAATTAGCTTTGGGGTGAGTTAGAGGACAAGCATGTATTTGCCCATGGGGGTATTTGTAGTTGCCTTCTATTTATGACCGTAGATACTGAATTTTCATTCATGTTACTGACATGAGCCTTCATTTCAAACACATTTTGGTTTTGAGTTTAGAAAGTGAATTAATGTGAAATGCTTATCGGTAGATAGAGTAAGGCAATTGGCTTGTGAATGCTGAAAGAAGCAGCTGGCTTAGAGAGGCGCTCTCTCGGTTTTAGGGCTACTCCATCCTGCCCATGGGCCCTTACTCTGTGCCACATACTACAAGCTGGCTGGTCTACTGCCTTCCGGGAAATTCTCCTTTCTATGTGACCTATCTCACCATAGGAGTGCTGGGATTACAGATGTGGGCCACCACACCTGGCTTTTGTATGTGGGTTTGGGCATGGAACTCAGGTCATATGGCTGCACAGCAGGGTATGTGAACCAACTGAGCCATCTGGCTAGCTCCATTTTTTATTTTTTATTTTTGCCATGTTATGATGTAGCCAGAGAGCCTCACCAGAATGCCACAACTGAGCTATTTTGACTCTTCAAAACTATGAGCCCAAAACATTTCATTTTGTAGCTCTCTCCGCATCCTCTGTTTAGTTCTGAGCCCCTGGATGGGGAGGCCTGGTGGCACTCAGAGGAAGGATAGCAGTTTTATATTAGTGACACAAAATAAGACAATAAGACTAGGACATTGGCTCATACTGTTTATTCTTGGGCACCAGCTATTCAAACAACAGTGCAGGCTGAACAGTTGCCTATGCTAGTGGTTCTCAACTTGTGAGTCATGACCCCTTTCAGGCTCAAACAATTCTTTTACACAGATAGCCTAAGACCATCAAAAATATCAGATACTTACATTAAGACTCGCAACAGTATCAAAATTACAGTTATGAAGTAGCAATGAAAATAACATTATGGTTAGTGGTCACTACAGCACAAGGAACTGTATTGATGGAGTTCCCAAATTCCTTGCTCACTTTACTCTTGTCTTTCAAACTGTCAGTCTACTTTAGCATGCTTTGCTTTCTCCCCAAGGCTCCGTGTAGCCTTGGCTGCCTCTGCCTCCCGCAGTGCTGGGATTAAAGGCGTGTGCCAAGGCTCAAACTAATTTTTTTTTTCTAGATCATATGAAACTATATTGAAAGGACTCAGAAGACCTCATCAGAAAGTCCTTAGATCTGGTAAACACTTTCAGTTAAGTCAGGACACAAAAATTCAATAGCTCTTTTATAGACTAATAATGAACATGTTAAGAAATAATCAATGGAAAAAGTAGTTTTCATAATAGCCTCAATTTTTAAAACACGTAAGAATAAGTCTAAGGAGATAAAGCTCTCGATAATCAAAAGATTAGAAAAAGAAATTGGAGAAAACTTTGCAAGACGGGACTGTGGGAATATATACAATGTTCATGGATCAGTAACATTAGTATTACATTGACGGCTGTGCGGTCAAAAGTAAGCTACAGGTTAAATACAGTCGCCATCAGAATTTCAATGTTATTCTTCATCAAACTAGAAAATCCAACCCTAAGGTTCATATGGAAGGCAAAAGATCCTGAAGAGCCAGCTTTATCCTTGGCCAGAAGAACAATATTAGAAATAGCACAATACCTGGTTTAAACTATACCACATACTCTCGCTCTGCATCCTCTGTTTAGTTCTGAGCCCCTGGATGGGGAGGCCTGGTGGCACTCGGAGGAAGGATAGCAGGTTACCAAGGAGAGACTTGATACCCTATGAGCATATACAGGGGGAGGAGGTTCCCTCTAGTCACAGTCATAGGGGAGGGGAGTAAGGGGTAAGCAGGAGGGAGGGAGGAATGGGAGGATACAAGGGATGGGATAAAAATTGAGATGTAAAATGAATAAATCAATAAAATATGTTTTAAAAACTACAGAGCCATAGTAATGAAACCAGCATGACACTGGCGCAAAACAAACATGTAGACAGTAGACTAGAGGACCCAGAAAGATACCCACATAGCTACAGCCAGCTTTTTTTTTTTTTTTTTTTTTTTTTTAAACAAAAAGCCACAAACAAACCATGGAGAAAGGAGAGGCTCTTCAACAAACAGTGCTAGAAAAACTGGATGTACACACCTGTTGAAATATTAAACTAGATCTTTCATTTTTCATCTTGCTTGAGAATCAACTAAAAAAGAGACAGAAGATCTTAATGTAAGGCCTTTGGAATTACTAGAAGGATACGGGGAACCACATCAAGGCATAAGCACGGGCCGAGTCTTTGTGAAGATTATTACCTAAAGCTCCAGACACAACACCAACAGCTGGCCACTGGGATGGAGTCGGATTCAAAAGTTTTGGTGTAGCAAAGGAAAAAAAGAACAGCCCCAACAGACAGTCTACAGAACGGGAGAACAGCTTTGCCCACCACCATCTGAAAAAATTAGTTTCTCCAGAAGAGAAAATTAGTTCAGCCACTGTGAAAATCCTGAGAGAATCAAAGCCAGCCTGCAGTAGAGGCTTTGCCAACGTGTACAATTCACCTAGGTGCCCATCAGTGGATGGATGGACAGAGACGATGAGATATGTGCACACAGAGAAATTTAACTCAGTCATGGAGAATGAAATTATGCCAGTTGCACAGATATGAATAGAACTGGAAATCATCCCACTAAGCAAAATAGGCCAGAGGGAGAGACCCTGTGTTTTCTATGATATAAACTCAAAATCTAGTTTTGCTGTTGTTGTTAATGTTATGAAAATAAAATGGCTCTTCAGAGCCTAAAGGAAGCAAAGATCTGATCACTTAAACTGCCCATGGTAATCTTGCGTGGGTTTCTCCACTGCTCCTACTTCCTCCTGCATCAGTATTTTCATTCCCCCCCCCCCCCACCCAGGGCCTCCCCTCTGCCCATTCTTCCTTCTGTGACCCTCCTACCTTAAGGAAACCCCACACGCTGGACTGTTATTGCTTTGGTGCCTTTTCTTAGGAGGCTCATTTCATTGTTTCTGGAGTCATTGTTTTCTAAACTCTGACTTCCTCGTTCGGGATAATATCCTTAGAAGTAGCTAGTACAATTAGTGTGGACATCCGGTGTCCTTGTCCTACAGTCTGTCCACATCCTGCGAGTCCACCTGTGGCAAACTTGGCCTCTCTCTATAAGACCCGCCCCTCCTGCTCTCCTCACAACTGTGCAAAGGGGCCGACTGGATCAAACACACACACCTGACGTGTAAGGATTACAGAGCTGAGCAAGACCCAGAAATACATGTGCTCATGTAACTGTGTAACTGGAGGGCAGTGGCAAGCTGGGGCTCCCAGTACTAAAAGGACACACACTTGAAGAACTACTGAATGTTCCAGAGAGACACCTGAAGGTCGGCATGGCCAGAATCATTCATCTTCACGCGCGCGCACACACACACACACACACACAATTTAAAGAACTAGTATTTTTGTGCAAAGAAATATTCTTTTATTTACTCGGTTCTTTCTACACTTGCCCCCAAGTTCATTTCTTTATATCCAGTGGTAATAAGAAAAGGCTGTTTGTAGCCAAGCGTGGTGGTGCATGCCTGTAATCCAAGGCCTCGGGAGGCAGCGGCAGGCTGATCATTGTGAGTTCCAGGCCAGCCTGGTCTACAAAGTGAGTCTGGGACAGCTAAGGCTACACAGAGAAACCCTGTCTTGAAAATACAAACAAGCAGCAAAACAAAAACAAAAGAAAGAAAGAAAGAAAGAAAGAAAAGGCTGTTTGCTTAATAATGTACAGATCTTCAAAGTTTGACTGCATTCTTTGCCCTTAGCCTTTGCCATTCACCTTTCCTTGAGGAGGGAGAAAAGATTTATTTATTTATTTATTTATTTATTTATTTATTTATTTATTTACTTTTACTCTTTCCCCTTATGTCAGTGAGGCAGTTTTCAGCCTTGGAGGCCTTCCTCAGTCAAGGTCTCCTTCAGGGGTCCTGCCAATGTATTCACCAGTCAGGTTCTAGAGAATTGGCCACAGTTGGAAGGTTTTTGTTTTTTGTGTTTTTTTGAGACAAGGTTTCTCTGTGTAGCCTTGGCTGTCCTGGACTCACTTTGTAGACCAGGCTGGCTTCGACCTCACAGCGAATCTGCCTGCCTCTGCCTATCAAGTGCTCAGATTAAAGGCGTGTGCCACCACCGCCACCCGGCTCACAGTTGGAAGTTTTAGTTGCAATGGAAAGTCCATTCCATTATCTCTTTCCATTCCACCTTCCCCTTGGCACGTTTCTCCTGCCTGGTTGGGTCTCAGAGTGGAGGTGCCAGTGCCCGCTACCACTGAGGTGCGTCTCTATGGGTCTCCTCAGTTTTATGGGAAGGTACACCACTATGAGCTGTTCTTTTCCAGGTATCTCCTAAAAGCCTCCTCCGTCAGTATTCTGACCCAGATATGTGGTGGCGAGGGTACAGAGCCAGAGGACTCTCAGAATAAAAACAAACAAACAAACAAAGCCCTTCAAGGAGCTGGTGTGGACTGAATGTGAAAGGCCCTCCTAGGCTTAAACATTTGGTCCCCCACTGGTGGCACTGACTTAGGAGACCATGAACTCTTTTGCACTTGGTAGGGAAGGCTAGCAGGCACACTTAGGGCCATAAAGTGGAGATGGATAAGCCAGCTGCAATTCCAGCTAAGCATTCTGTTTCCTGATCAATGCCACAGGACAAGCAGCCTTCTATATAGTGTCGCTGCCACGCGCTCCCGCCACCACAGCTGCAAAACATTCTGGCCTCCTTGCCTTCCAGACTATAAAGGACTGCAACCTGTGGACCATGGGCTGGAACATTCTAGAAGCAAGACTAAATTAAATTGCTAATTTTCTATAGAAAGTGATAAGCAAAGATTATTGTGTTGGGGCTGGAGAGATGGCTCAGAGGTTAAGGGCACTGACTACTCTTCCAGAGGTCCTGAGTTCAAGAGGTCCTGAGCTCAATTCCCAGCAACCACGTGGTGGCTCACAACCATCTATAATGAGATCTGCTGCCCTCTTCTGGCCTGTATGTGTACTTGCAGGCAGAGTGCTATATATATATATATATATATATATATATATATATATATATATATATATATATATATATATATATATATACACACACACATATATATATATATATAATAACTAGCTAAATCTTTTTAAAAATTATTGTGTTATAGAGGCCGTGAAATGCTATACAATCAAAATTATGTCAATAAATAAATAAGTAAATAAATAAAAAATAAAAAATGAAATAATATAAAATAATAAATTAGGGCAGTATGTCAGGAAACTCACCAATAAAAATAATGTTACTTGCCTGGGTTTTATGATATTTATTGCCATTTAAAATTATATTTGTTACAATCTCCTATTAAGACGAGCAGTGCTTTGTTGAGGCAAATCATTGTCAAAAGCAGAGCAGTGAAACAACCCAGCTACATTGGACACTGTCTATAGAAAATAAACCATGGAACAACTAAGCAGAGCAGCAGTGGGAGCACCAAGCAGGGATATGGCAGGCAGTTTTTCACTTAATGATGCCTTAGCTGGCTCTGGAAACCCAAACCCTCAAGGATGGCTCGCTGCATCGGGGATCCAGCCTGGAGCAGGGGGCTACCCAGGGGCTTCCTATCCTGGGGCCTACCGAGGACAGGCTCTTCCAGGGGCTTAGCCTAGTCAGGCTCCTCCTAGTGCCTACCCTAGGCCAACTGCTTCTGGGGCTTATCCTGTACCTCCTGCACTTGGAGCCTTCCTAGGGCAACCTGGGAGACCCTGGGCCTACCCGAGTGCTCCTGGGACCGATCCTGCTGCGGGCCCCGTGAGGCTCCTGTTGCACCATCGACAGGGCTCTATGGCCTGCCCTTGCCTGGAGGACTCATGCCTCGCGTGCTGGTCACAGTCATGGGCAGTGCCCATGTACCCAGTGTCGACAGGATGGCTCTAGATCTCAGGAGAGGAAATGACGTTGCCTTTCACTTCAACCTCCACTTCAATGAAAAACACAAAAGAGTCATCGTGTCAAACACCAAGCAGGACAATAAGTGGGGAAAAGAAAAGAGAGAGTCCGCTTTCCCATGTGAAAGTGGCAAACGATTCAAAATACAAGAACTGGTTAGCCGGGCGGTGGTGGTGCATGCCTCTAATCCCAGCACTCGGGATGCAGAGGCAGGCGGATTGCTGTGAGTTCGAGGCCAGCCTGGTCTACAAAGTGAGTCCAGGAGAGCTAAGGCTACACAGAGAAAAGCCTGTCCCCCAAAACCACAAAAAACCAAATACTGGTTGAAGCTGACCACGTCAAGGTTGCAGCCAACGACCCTCACCTGCTGCAGTACAATCATTGGATGACAAACCTCAGGGAGATCAGCCAGCTGGGGATCTCTGGCCACGTAACACTCGCGCTTCACACACCATGATCTCATCCAGAGGCGGCGGCACCTGAAACGGCTCCGTGCTCATTAAGAGTGAAAAACCTTACACTTATCCCTCCTCATCCTTCTTCTATCTAATAAATATTCTCATGCTGGGAAAAGAAGAAGCCATGACGCACATCAAACTGAGTCATTTCTTAATTCACTTTCTTTAGGGACTCAGGATGAGGCTGAGATAGTCTTTCTCCAAGACTGTCCCTCTGTACAAATATTCGACGACATTTAATTTCTGTACTTACCATAAATACTTAACTTTAAAATTTTTATTCTCTGAGTGAAATATTTGGATTAGATTATGCACAGATTTTTAGCTTAAATTTGTATGTGTGTGTGTGCGCGCGTGTGTGCACGTGCCTAGACATACTAACCTAAACGCATTTTCCAGCCAGGCGTGGTGGTGCACACCTTTAATCCTAGCACTGGGGAGGCACAGGCAGGCAGATTGCTGTGAGTTCGAGGCCAGCCTGGTCTACAAAGTGAGTCCAAGACAGCCAAAGCTACACAGAGAGAGACCCTGTCTCGAAAAACCAAAAAGAAAAAAAAAAGCCTTTTGCCAGACACTGTGCTATGCAGTAGGATGAGGGAATAGTGACAGAGGCAGAGATGAGTGAACTATAGCCATTGCTGGGTGGGGGGTTAGTGACGGGTCTCACTAGACAGCAGAGAGCTTGCTGAACAGACTCGAGGCGAGGTCCCACACCCGGCTCTGAAGAGAAGAGACTCTGCCATTGTTTTCAGAAGCACGTAGTCTTCTGTGACTCTTGATATAAGGGAAGAAGCACAGGGGTGCTGAGCTGTGAGAGGAAAAAAGTGAAAGTCATCCAACGGTCAGGAAAGCTGTTTGCATATACTAAGAACTGAGTTTAGTTCTAGAGAATTAAAAGACATGTATCGTGTTGGACAAAATGGACCAGTGAGGCATGGTTGAGCATCTCGTGTTAGTGTAAATGGAAGTTAAGCAGAAAGCACAGAGCTGAGAATCGGAGGTAAGGACAGTGGAAAGTCAGGGAAGACTCGGTGGGAAGGGCTTTAAGTAGAACACGGCACATCGAACGTGTAAGCCAGATTCATCTGGTTCTTTGAACGTGGGGGAAACTTAATTTGCACACATACCTTTAACTTCATAAATCTGTGGCCAAAACTTGAGACTCTTGGAGTCCAGGTCACTGGAACAGATCTGCGTAGATGGGGTTCACAGCTGTGTCAATAATGACCCGAAGCCTTACTGACAGGGGCATTACTGACAGGGGCAGCAGTGCCAGTGACAAACAGCCCCGGGAGAGTTCCAGGATGGGTACACACTGTTGTTTAAGTTCAACTAGCGTATCCTTCAACTGTGGCACATGCCCTGGACACACCCACCTCAATCCTGGTGACCTGGAGGACTGAGAAGTCAGTACCACAGTTCCCAGGCCACCACTCCTTAGGTCCCTTCAGCCACAGTATTAATTCAACATGAAACAATAAGTTGCAGTTCGTAAATTCTACCTACAGAGCCGTGCAGTGACAACGGTATTTTTCTACAGAAGATATACTCAATCAAAATTTCCCCAACATTTTACATTAAAGTAAGTTATCATATTAGACTTAATTTAAACTAGTTTTCCTTAAGCAAAAGGAAATTAGTCATTTTAGGATTTAAAAATAAGTTTCTATTGTGATCCATATTATAGGTTAAAAATAAGGTGGTGACATTAGTCACTACTGAAATAATTTTCTAGGCTTAGTGCTGGTGTCCTACCTAATTTAAGTAAATGCTTTCCTAGCTCTTTAATCTGAAGCAAGTGTACCTTTGCAGGCAGTTTGAAAAGAATTACTCTATTTATAGCTATACCAGTCCTCAAACGGTGGTAATACAAGGGTACTCCCGCGGCAATATCTACTCAAAATGCAGATAATTCAATAATTTATATGTTTTTCTTTCAGTCAACTTCTTGCCTTCAGGTAGTCTAAGCTGCCTCCCTCTTATGACTCATGCTGATTTCCATGGCAGGTCTTAATTTGTATAATGTAGAATAAATTTAAGCCAGGAGGCAGGTTGCCAGCTGTTCCCCAGAAAAGTTCCAAAGCGAAGTAAGTGGCAGTGTTCACTGTGCTCCTTGGAAACAGAGGAAATTTCCATGGATACCGCTTTTATTGTATTCCTCCTCAGCTGAGACCTTCTCGGATGCTGCGGCTTTGCGGTGATGCGTTCTCTCCAGATCGCCACTCCAGGGGCGGTGCGGATGTCAGGAGAAATGAGGGCAGCTCACCACACTCACGATGCTCCTTCTCGCCCGCTGTAATGCTCCTATCTCCTGTCCCGGACTCTCAAGGCTCACCTCGGCTTGGCCCTGATACCAAATGTACAAAAAGGGTGGGCTCCCATACCAACCAATCGTCCAACTCCAGGATGCCTATAATCAAATTCAGTTCTGACACCAATCTTGGATAGGCAAGGAGTTAGAGACATGGTAACTGGGATGAACCTGTTACCGTGTCGTCCTCCCCGGCCCCGACAGTCACGAAGCCTTCCAGTTGGATGGATATTGTGTAAAGAAAGTGGAGACAGGGTTCACCATTACTTGGGATAGGAAAAAACGGTTACTGTATCTCATGAATTTGTCAGCTACCTCATAAATATTCCCAAATTTTTCTTTAAAATTTGAGACACAGGGGCCAGGGAGATGGCTTAGCAGTGAACGGTTCTTGCTCTTCTTTCAGCTCCCAGAATGAGGGAAGCGCACAAGAGCCTGTAACTCCACTTTAGGGGATCCAATGCTTTCCTTTGGTCTTTTGGGGGTACACATGCGCACCCGCACACACACACACACACGCGCACGCACACACACACACACAAACACTACCTGCCAAAGTCCAGCTTTGGGCAGTTACAGAAGGGTAAACCGAGGCAGGTGTATGCAGGGTCAGCTGTTTGAGGGTCAGTCAGACTGCTGACTGACGTTTCTTTCTCTCATTTGGGGGTCAGTCAGTGACTGATATTTCTTTCTTGTGTTCTATACCTAAATTCAAAACCTTTTAAGTTTGGAGACTGCAAGAGGCAGGCAGTAAGGACAGGGAAGAGGGGAGGAAGACAGGGTTTCCTCTCTGTGGCCCAGGCTGGGCTGTTCTGCCACTGAAGAGGAAAAACTTAAACTGACCATTTTTCACCCTACAGCCAGGGCTTCCAATCAAAAACTGCGGGGGGGTTGTAAAAAAAGGCTCTTTGATCTGTAGCCAGGCCCCTTTGTGGAGAACTCCAGTAAGCTAGTGGATGCCTAGCCATGGTAGAGCCCTGAGTCTGTTGCCTTACTTGTCTATCTATGGGGAAATAAATGAGAGAGATAGAAAATAGAAAATAGCCTGGTGGTCGTGGCCCACGCCTGTAATCCCAGCACTCAGGAGGCAGAGGCAGGCGAATCTCTGTGAGTTCGACACCAACCTGGTTTATAAAGTGAGTCCAGGACATAGAGAAACCCTGTCTTAACGCCCCCCCCCAAAAAAAAAGAAAGAAAAGAAAAGAAAATGAAAGAAAGAAAAATAGACCATACACAAGCATTCAAGAGGAAAAGGTACACGAAGTTCAACCCTTCACCCCATTTATGGTCTGGCCATAATTTTTATACTTTTGAGACAAAGCTCTATATGTCAGAAAAGGAATTACCTCATAATTAAAAGGCAATTAATCTCTCTCTCTCTCTCTCTCTCTCTCTCTCTCTCTCTCTCTCTCTCACACACACACACACACAAAACAGATGAATGCAACAGGATAACAAGTTACATTTTTTTCATAAAAACTAAACATTTTATATCTATGTATACATTACATAAGTTCATGAGTCCAAAATGACAAAGGTTGACAAGGCTTAAAGGTTAACAGGGGCTAAGAGGTTACAACAAGATATATGTCTTTTTAATTAGGACTGACCTGGATACACATTTTCCAGTTATCTCTTGGTTTATAGTGAGTTCAGGACAATAATTTTTAAACTGTCTTTCATCTAAGATACTAAGTAAATTTAGAGTGACAGTATTTTATGACATAAGCTGACGAAGTACAAGGGATTACAATGAAACACTTAATTTAGACATTTCTTGGTAGCCCCATTATATTTTGGGTTTATGGAAAGTTTAAGCCAACTTGTATATACTTAAGGTACACACCAGGATTCATGGTGCCATGTTGTAGATTGAAAGCTTATCTGGGGCTACGAATCTGTCTCTAGCCTGTCTCCTAGTGAGGCATCTGGATGTCCACAAAAGCATTTATTGCAGCCAAAAACTTTCTATCAACTGTTTAGCTTTTACTTCTAAAATAGTTTGAATCAAGTCAGACATTCTATAAAGCGTTTATTAGGAACGATGAAGTCATTAGTTCATCTGGACAGTAGTGCATCTTCACAAAGATCCTGGAGGAAGTTTGTTCAACCAGAGTGGGTAAATACGGGTAAATACGCAGAACGTGAAGATCCACCCCAAGCCAGAGCTTTGGAAGACGCAGCAGTGCAGAAAGGAAGGGGAGTCAGGGCCTGGAAACAATTCTGGGACTGCATTTCAGTACAGACCTTGTAAAATACTGTGTGGCTTTCCAGAAAGCTCACATGCCTACTGAATGTCCCTCATAGAATGGCTCTTGGCAAAAAACAAAATAAAATCCACAACACTGACCACTACGCTGAACCTCAAGATAACCTACTCCAAACTCTCTTTGGAGTATTTGCTCTGCTTTGAGGTGCTAAATAGACTCCCATTCTAGCTGCCTATGTCTCTTGATTGAATTCTTTCCTTCAAGAAGACAGGAAACTAGAGAGCCCCGGTAATAACACTCCCTACCCGAGGACAGGCCAGACGCCATAGATTAAAGGGTTGGTCCAACGAAGTCGCCCTCACTTTAGACCTCACATCCATGTTGTCACCTGTGCTTCTGACCCAGCAGCAATGACCTGGAGGTTCCACGGCCTTTCTTTTCAGTTTTTATAGCTACTAGAATGGCTCACAGAGGTCGCAAAATCAAGGTTACTTATTCCCAGCTTATTATACAACTCTCTGGGAGATGGTGGCACACACCTTTAAACCCTGCCCTTTCGAGGCAGAGGCAGATGGATCTCTGAATTTGAGGTCAACCTGGTCTACAGAGTGAGTTCAAGGGCAACCAGAGCTACACAGAGAAACCCTGTCTCAAAAAACCCAAAATGAATAAATGAATGAATGAATGAATGAATGAAATATACAACTCAGAAATAGCCAGATACAATGTTTGGGCCAAGAGCCTGAACTCAAGGTCCTCTCCAGGTGTAAATGTCACAGCAAAGCAAAGATGCTCTAAAAAGAGACATTGTACCCCTCCCTTTGACTATCAGACTATTGAAACTATGAACTTGAAGAAATTGGAATTTCCTCAGTGGACCCATGCTACGAGAAGGTAAAGGCTGGTGCCTTGTCACCAGTCATTGGAGGGGGATCTTGTCTCTTATGAACAGATTTTCCTGGGCTGGTGAGATGGCTCAACAGTTAAGAGCACTGACTGCTCTTCCAGAGGTCCTGAGTTCAATTCCCAGCAACCACACAGTGACTCACAACCATCTATAATGTGATCTGATGCATACTGTATATATAATAAACAAAACTTAGAAAAGAAAACAAAAGAAAACCTTACAGAACAGACTGGAGCTATGACAACTCCAAGACTCTAATTCTTTTTAAAAAATATTTTGTTATTATATTTCTTTTTTTAACATATACATTTATATTATTACACATGGGTAAAATAAACTACACACAGCAGGAAGAACCATGGGATAATCAGGAATTATATAAATGTTACATTCATAGTGATTTGTATGTGTATTTGAAAAACTTGAAGTAAACATCTTTCCTATCTTGTTGGGTCTAAATTTCTGAATGGAGATTAATATCTACCATATCTCATCTCTATTAACTTAAAACATTTATCTTGATCTAAAAACATCTTAACCCCTAACTTACTAAGCTTAATTAAAGACTAGACTATCTGGTCTTCAAACCCATCAGAGACTTGGGAAGGGATGAAACTTAAACACTTGGGTGAACCCGGAGTTCAGGTTAGCAGCTTCCAAAATGAAAAAATGACTGATACAGTTTACTGCCTGAACAGTCACCCAACACTCTCCATAACATTGGAGCATCATCTTCAGCCTTCTGGCCCAATATATCTGATATATATACCATACATATATATATATATATTTATGGTAAAATAGTTAAATACGGTCTTCAAAAACCTCAGAGACCTATAGAATACGGCATTTAAAGATGTTTTTTGTTATTCTAAAGATTCTTTGACAACAAGGCAAGTTAACTCCTGGCAACACCCAGCCTATCTCAAAGAAGATGATGAGCATCAAAGAACCTCCTTATGGAGATGGCTTTAAATGTGGCAAACTAGCCACTGGGCAAAATGTCCTAGTTTCTGCCACAGACAGAATTCTGCCTAAAAATGGGCAAGCTTGGATGCAGGCAGGGTTGACAGCAGAACTCTGCCAAGGCAGGGTAAGCAAGTCCTCAAGACTAATTCTTACGGGGGCACGTGGACCATGCCACCAGGGGAACTGGCACTGGACTAAAAAAGTGGAGCATGTTCAAACCCGGGAAATCTCAATTTGAGATTTAAAATCTCAGCCTGAGACAGCAGGTTTGGGACAAGTTCCCTCCCTGTTTAGTGCCTGCCTCTGAGCATGTAGCACTGAAATCCCCCAAGGGGGTCAGGTAGTCACGTCATAGCTGGTACCTAAATGCAAAAAGTGCGTCACCAGAATCTTAGCCCCAGACAGTTAAATGCATTCACCCCCAAAACTCCTCCCCACTGCCCAAGGTTCATGTAACACTTGTGTACCCAGGGAATAAGGGTGCATTCTCTCTCTCTCTCTCTCTCTCTCTCTCTCTCTCTCTCTCTCTCTCTCTCATACACACACACACACACACACACACACACACAGGAACTTGAGCTGTTTCACCAATAAAACCACTAAATATTGTCTAAGTCGCTGATTTATCCACAAATTCTTCTCCCCCGGAACCGCCCAACTAGACTGGAACCCTGCAGAGCCCGTCCGTTCCAGACTCTGCGTGCTGCCATCCGGCTCAGTATCCGGTGGCGACTGGGCATCCCATGGAGAAGCATAACCACAAATTATAGATACATCTTGCCATCTGTTTAAACCCGGACCTTGCATCAGGACCTTTAAGGTGGACTTGGAGGCGTGAAGTAGCCTCTTTGCTGTTCCTCTTCCCCCTTCTGCTTTTCACTGCCACTTGACTCTTTAGCTAGGGTGTTGAGGAAGGGTAGCTGAGCCTGGCTTGTTAGGACTGTCAGAGCCCCAGGCTGTGACCCTCGACAGCTCTACCCACACAGACACTCCATTTCCCCCAGAACCTCCATGCTCTTGGCATACCGAAAGCTCGCTGTATGTGTGGGGGATGAGATGACAATTTTGGAGAACTGGTTCTCTCTTTCATCACGTGAGTTCCAAGGATTGAACTCAGGGAGCCAGCCCAGGCGGCTGCTGGCATCCTCACACACTCAGTTCTCTCGCTGGCGCTTCAGATTATTTTTATGAAGGCAGCATAAAATGTATAGCTCAGTGTCTATAAAAGATAAGGAAGCCATAAGCTAGTCTTTAAATTACTTCCTGAATTAGTTTCATTTCCTCTTACTATAATAAAATACCGTGACAAAAGCGACTTAGGAAATCTCATTTTAGGGGAGTCTCATTTTACTTTATGATCCCAGGTTACACTCCACCTTTGCAGAGAAGTTAAGGTGGCCAGAACTTGAAGCTGGTCACGCCATATCCAGTCAAGAGCAGAGCAAATGAATGCATGCATACGAACGCTCCATGAGCTTCTCACACAAGCCAGGATGCCCTGCTCAGAGAATGGTGCTACCCACAGTGGGCGGGTCTTCCCATTTCAGTTAAAATAGCCAAGGTACTCTCCCCACATACATAACTGCAGGTCACCCTAACCTATTCAGTCTCCCCATTGGGAATCTCTTCCCATGTGATTCTAGAGTGTGCCAAGTTGGCAATTCAAACTAGCCAAAACATTCTCAGTACTAAAGTAACTGTTAATAATGGCAGTTCATAACCACAAAGGAGTCTTGGGCAGACAGTTCAAGCCTAGAAAAATCTAGTAATATGTATTGTTTATTATATCATCATAGGTACTATTCTATTGCTGTGATGAGACACCATGGCCAAGGACAACTTGTAAAAAGAAGCACTTAATTGGGAGCTGGTTTACAGCTTCAGAGGGTTAGTCCATGACCATCACGGTGGGAAGCATGGCTGTAGGCATGCAGGCATGTTGCTGGAACGACAGCTGAACACTTCCATCCTGACCAGCAGGAAGCAGGCAGAAAGCCAGTGAGGCAGCCTGGTGTGGGCTTTTGAAACCTCCACGCCTACTATTAGCAACACACCTCCTCCCATGGGGCCACAGCTTCTAAGCCTTCCTAAACAGTCCACCAACTGAGAAACAGACTCAAATTTGCAAGGGGCTATTCTCATTCAAACACCACACATACAACCCTGAGAGGTCATGTGATAACTACAGTATCGTAGGTAACAAAACAAAGGAACACAATACGAGGGAGACAGATAAATGCTCCCTACTTAAATCTGCCTCAGACCTGACACCACCATAATCTTCCTCGGGAAAACCTAAAGGCATTTGCACTGAACTCCGGATCCTTCAGTTGTGACTTAGTATTGTGCTCGACAGACGATAGAAAGTCTAGAAATAATCCCAGCTACCTACAGAAATTCACTCTGGTGTAGAAGAGATCTCAAAGCAATGTAAGAAAGAGGAAATATCACCCCCCCTCAGTTTTTTTGAGAAAGGGTTACTCTGTGTAGCCTTGGCTGTCCTGGACTCACTTTGTAGACCAGGCTGGCCTCGAACTCACAGAGATCTGCCTGCCTCTGCCTCCCAAGTGCTATGATTATAGGCGTGTGCCACTGTTCTCTTAATGCTACTGGAAAAACTGGTAATCTATCTCAAAGCAAACAAGCAAACAAAACCCCCATAGGATGCATGGCTACTATCGTCAACTTGTTAGGGTCTAGACTCACTGGCAAGACAAGCCTCTCTTGATTGGGAGGGGTGATCTGGATTCAGCTCATTTATGTGGGATGACCCACCCCAAATGTGGGCAGTTCCATTCCATGAACTGAGGTCCTAAGACTGGATAAGAAGAAAGTAAGCTAAGTGCAACCATTCAGTCTGACTCCTGACTATGGATATAGTGTGACCAGCTGCCTCAGACTACTGCTCCCATTACTTTTCTCCCTTGGTGGAGTGTGTACCCTTAAACAGTGAGACAAAGTAAACTCTTTCCCCCTTAAGTTGTTTTTAATCTGGGTTATTTTTAAAACAGCAACAAGAACAGTAGCTAATATATGCAAGGAACACTTTAAAACATGAAGCTGCATGAAAGCTAGATCAAATAATTAAGTTCTGGGAAATTATATAATTAGAATAAAGCTGCAAAAGTTCTACATGATCACAGGGAGACACACATATATGTATATGTATAAAATTATATGTGCTTGTACATTATTCACATATATGTATAATTTTGGAGCAAGAAAGAACTTTCTGACTAAAAACTTACAGAATATTTAACTGACAATGCTGGATAAAGCTCCTGAAAACTATGAAATACTCTATTACATACTTTCGTATTGCCATGAATAAATATCTGCCCCCTGACCCCCCCAAAAAAAATCAGAGGAAGAATTGCTTACTTTGGCTCACAGTTTCAGAGGGCTCAGTCCAACGTTTCTTGGCCACATGTATTCAACAGAACACCACAGCTGCAAAAGCACGGGACGGAAAATAGCTGTTCACGTGTAGGCCTGGGAGCAGAGAGACCGAGCCTGGAAGTTGCCAGAGATAAATTACCCCCAAGGACCCACTCCCAGTGATGTATTTCCTACAGCTAGGCATACCTTCCAAGGTTTCTAAAATCTTCCAAAATAGGGACCAAATATCCAGAGCATGAGCCTGTGGGCGACATTTCAGATTAAACCATAACAAATATGAAAGTGATCCACTAAAATGATTGGAGTAATCTGGTAGTCTAGAAGCTGACTAGAGTAATCTCCATGAAATAACTGAACAGATTCCGAGAGGTTATGGGGCCCATTCTACAAGACAAAGTCAAATAAGCCATGCCTCTGGGGACAATGCCCTCATAGAGTCCAATCCCCAAACCAGGGCAGCATTGGGGCTAGCTAGCCTGGTGCTACCAAGGGGACTAAGACAAAAGTGAGGCAGTGTGTGACTTCTCAAAGTGGGTCTGTAGAAGACATTCCATCTGCTGAGCCAGCCACGAGGCTGTGGGGCCACTCAGCAATCCTGTGGAGAGATTAGTAGAAGAAGAACAGAGGCCCCAGGCCTACCTGCCGGTCATGTTAATGAGCTGGTTTGAAGTCCACAAAAGCCTTCTGATGGCTGCAGCCCCAGCTATTGGTCCCTGACCTGCAAACTCAGGAACTTCAGGCTAAGATTCCCTGCAAAGCTAAGATCGCAGGGCAATGGAGATGATGCCTGGTTATTGATGTCCCCACCCAGTGAGTTTAGGGATGATTTATTTTATTTTATTTTATTTATTGCATATGAGTGCTTTATCTGCAGAAGAGTAGGGATGATTTCTTACACTCCAAGAGATCAATAATACAGAAGCACCTTTGAAAGGGGCACCGAATTTACATAACACCAGAGAGACTCACCTGAGCTCCAAGAAACTGGTGATTCTGTGCTATTTAAACATCCTAGGGCCAGAAAACAGCACTTTCTATGGAATGAATGTGACCTTCATATCAACAGCAGACTAACTGCAGAACCCAGACAATGAGCCTCTGGAGAGACAGAAAGACAGAGAGAGAAGCAAGCCAACACTTAGCATGGCTCAGGTATGGCCTTATTCATGCAGGCCTTCTGACTAAGAAACAAAGACATTTCATCAAACAGTGCATTAAAACACAAAAGGTGATACAAGGATTTTGACTGACTTTGTGTATTGCTAGCAAAATTTACCATTACAATCTATTATATTAGCATAGTCATAAAGACAATTTTGTAACTGTCTCCGTGGATGTTCCAAAATCACTTGATATTGGGCCGCTGAGAAGGCTCAGCAGATTTTGTTCTTTAAACACAAAAGAGTGGCAGGAGAGTGGCTGGCACAAAGTCGGAGAACATTCACTTATCCTAAACGGAGCATCAGTGAATGCGTGGTTGCCGGAACAACAATTAATGTCAGCCTGCGGAAAACAAACAGGCAACAGTTTAACAACAGACAAATAGAGACTGGCAGCCTGGCTTGATGGCCCTTGTGAGGTGGCAGTGGGAGGGTCAGTAGTTAAAAAATCATCCTTGGCTATATGACGTATTCCAGGCAAGGCTTGGATGTCTTGCCTACATGGAACTATCTCTCTCAAAATCAAAATGCAGAAACCACCATCACCACTGTTGTGGTTTGGATGGGAAAAGTCCCATGGTCCACGTGTTGGCGCACTTGACGGATGCCCAGCTGGTCGCAGCGCTTGGGAAGGCCGAACCTGTAGAAAGCGGAGCCTCAGGCCGGGCGTGGTGGCGCACGCTTTTAATCCCAGCACTCGGGAGGAAGAGGCAGGCGGATCGCTGTGAGTGCGAGGCCAACTTGGTCTACAAAGTGAGTCCAGGACAGCCAAGGCTACACAGAGAAAGCCTGTCTCAAAAAACAAACAACAACAACCAAAAAAAACAACAACAAACAACAACAACAAAAAAAAAAACAAAAGGAAAGTGGAGCCTCACTGCGGAAGGCGGGTCCCTGCGAGAGGGTCTTGAGGCTTTTCAGCCTGGTCTCTCTTCTGCTCCTTTTCTGCTTCCTTAGTATAGATGCAGTGCAGCTGCCCCAGCCTCCTACTCCTGTCACCATGCCTTCTCTACCTGCTGCCATGTCTTCCTTCTCAGGAAGGACTGGATCCCCTGAAACTGTAAGCCAACGTGAGCCCATTCTGAAGGACATGCAGTCACTCGCCTGGTTGGTATGATAAAACACCCCAACGAAAGCTCGTAGCTCATGGAGCAGAAGACATGGCACATGGTAGCAGGAGCTTGAAGGAGCCAGTCACTTCTACAATCGAAAGCAGAGAGTGATGGATGAGGGTACTCAGTCACTTTCCCCTGTTAATTCAGCCTGGCACTTTGGGTGGGTCTTTGTGACTCAGTTTACCTAATCTAACAAACCCTCACAGATAAAGCAGGGGCTTATCTCCAGGTGTTTCTAGATCTCATCAAGTTGATAGTAAGGGTTAACCTTCTTCACACAGTCAAATGAGGTATGTGTGATTATACGCCATGTCCAAAAAGCTTTCTTCCAGTGATTCTGGGCTCCCCCAAATGGGCCAAGAAGCCCTATCTTTCAGGAACTGTAAAATTGCATTTATGGAAGCATCTTGCTCCAGGAATGGGATTTATAAAGCTTATATGGGAGGGAGCAGAGTGTTGTTTCTCATGTTCCCTACTTGGAGGCAGGAGATCTTGGTTCATTCCTGATTTCTATTGTCTTCACAGAGATGTAGGCCAAACTAGCTCTTTCTCTTCCCTAACACTAGATAAAATACGTTGAAAATAAAAAGATATAAAATATAGGTGCTCCAAGTCAACAATGCAATATCATTCTTTTAAGGGGCTACTGTAGGGTTGGGGAGGTGCCTCAGCGGTCAGGAGCACTAGCTGCTCTTCCAGAGGGCCATGTTCAGTTCCCAGCATCTAAATGGCAGCTCAAAACCATTTATAATTCTACCTCAGGGGATCTTGTAAAAGGAACTTTTATTTGCCTGTTTCAGTGTTGTCTGGGAGGCTTACTGTCTCCTTCTGCTAACCGAGGCCTAGTCCTGGAAGCTTCTAGCCTCCATACAATCTAGAATTGTATGGCCTAGAAATTTTTTCAGCCTCTGAGACTTACTGCTTAATAAGCTCACCCTTTCTTGGTCATACTGAGCTCTGGGCTGGCTGGTTCAACTCAGCTGTGCTGGCTCAAACTCCTCTCTTGGCTGACTTATTCAATCTGGCTTCTCTCTTGGCTCCTGAATCCCTCTGCTTGGCCTCAAACTAACTCAGCAATCTGCTCTAATATATTCTGGCTTCTACTCATTCTCTGGCTTGTTTTGTCTTCACCTGTGCGCTCCCCCCCCCACCTCCCCTCCCCTCTGCATTGTCTCTTAAGTAACTTCCCTTTCTCTCTCTTCTCATGAGAGTTAGGCATAAGTCTAGTCCGTCAAATCTTTCTTCATTGTTTGGGATTAAAGGCATGTACCACCACACCTGGACCAAAGCTTTTCTTTATCTGAAACTTGCTCTGTACCAGTCTTTCCCTGAACTCAGACATGTTTGTCTCTGTCTCCCAGATTAAAGGTGTGTCTGTATTCCAGTCTTATCACACAGACCTAGAAGGTCTTTGGATGTGATCTCTTGGCAGAGCAGCCATGTTCTGAGTTAAAATTCCTCTACAGGATCTGTCGTCCTCTTCTGACCTCTGAGGGCACTGTATGTGTGTGGTGTACAGGCATACCCACAGACAAAACACCCTCACACACACACATATTTTTAATGAAAAATAAAATGAAGGGCTAGAGAGCATCGATCCTAGCTTCTAGATGAAACTGAACTAGGGGCTAGGGAGTGACCATCTATCTTTGTACCAGGGAAAGCTAGGATGTCAGAACTCAGGTCCAGCATCAAAAAGTGAAGTCATTGTGAGCCTGCTTCTTAAAGGCACTGGCAAAAAATATGTAATGATAAGTTATAAAAATTATTGAATTTCTTTGGTCTGGCAAAGCTTTCTCACTCGTGAATTATTAATCATAATGTCTAAAAATATTTCTCACCCAAGAGCTCCAAAGCACCAAGCAATAACATTCTGCTTTCTCCTCAGACTACCCCATCTTAGTAGCTAAAGAGCAATCACGCCTACACCTCACATACAGGATGAAAGGCATCGCTGTCTCCTTATCACCACAGAAAGGTTGAAAACCCACTGGTGATCAACACCTGTTCCAAGAAAATGTTGCAAAACACGGATGCCTGAGTATCGCCCAAGCCTGCTTCAAGGCATCGTGAGAATGTAGATCCACAGTCTGTGCTTGTCTCTATAGAGAGACAAAGGTGCTGTCTCTTTTGGTCTTTAGTATGTTTGAATCGACAGTTTTCAGCATTCTTTGTGACACTAAACTTGCATCTCTTGACACTTTAAACATGCTACGTGTGGTGGTTTGACGGAGAACGTCTTCCAAAGGCTCATATGTTTGAGCAGTTGGTCTCCAGTTGGTATAGTTGTTTGGGAGGCATAGGAGGGGTGGCTTTGTTGGAGTAAATATGTCTCTGGGGGTGGACTTGGAACATTTCCTTTCTTTCTAGGTCCTGCTTGTCACTGAGGTATGAGCTGTCAGCTGTTCCTTCGACCACACTCCCCCTGCCATTATGGACTCTTATCCTTCCTGGAACCACAAGACCAAATAAGTTTTCTATAAATTGCCCTGGTCATGGTGTTTTATCACAGGAATACAAAGTAACCACTTTAAAATACTACTTTTTGGTTTGGTTTTTGCTTTTGAGACAGGGTTTCTTGACATAGCCCTGGCTGTCCTGGAACTCACAATGTAGACCACTCTGGCCTCAAATTCACAGAGATCCACCTGCCTCTGTCTCCTGAGTGTTGGAATTAAAGTCATGGGTGACCACACCAGACCATTTTGTTTTTTTGAAATAGGGTCACATTATGCAGTCCTGGCGGCTCTGGACTTGACTGTGCAGAGCAGGATGGCCTCAAACTTGCAGTGATCCTCCTGCCTCTGCCTCCAGAAAGCTGAGATTGTAGGCCTGAGCCATCATACCAGGTTAAATATGCTACAGTGTTAAACTGAAGCTAGCCAATCTTTAAGTCACACAGCATTTTCAACCTTCACTGCGGGCGGCACCACTTCCTCCCTAGGCAGGGGGTGTCAGGAGCTGAGGAAGTGAGTGGAGCCCTAGCTTGCATAGCTCTGTGTTTCTGGTTATGGAGGTAATGTCACCAGCGTCCTCAAGCTCCTGCTTCTGTGACTAATCTGATACGATGGAGTCTAAATAAACCCTCTGTCCTCTGAGATGCTTTTGTCAGGGTCCTTAAACACAACAATAGGACATGAAATGGAGACAGAGGATAAGGACAACATTAGTGCAAAAGGTTTTTATCACCACAGCATAAGAAGTGCAGGATCCAGCACATGATGGACCAAACCTATGTTGTTGAATGAGACTTTATAATGGCATTTCCTAACCATCTATTTTGTCATAAAATAATCTTTTAAACAGAAGGTTAACAATAGGGTGCCAGAGCTGGGCATGATGGCACACACTTTTAATCCCAGCACTCAGGAGGCAGAGGCAGGCAGATTTCTATGAATTCAAGGTCAGCTTGGTCTACAAAGTCCAGGACAGCCAAAGACAACACAGAGAAACCCTGTCTTGAAAAACCAAAACCCAAAACACAACGAACCCCCAAAACCAATAGAGTGTTAGTACATTGCAGAGTATACCCATCAAATAATAAACTTTTTCTTGGCTTCTTAGATACTTTATGTTTACTTTTATTTGTTTTTGAGACAGCATCATGATGGCCTTCAACTTGCCAAGGCTGATCTTGAACTCCTGATCCTCGCGCCACCATCTCCCAAGTGCTGCTCGTGCTACGGATGTATGAACCATGCCTGGCACATGTTCTCTCTTCTCCTCTCTCCTCTTCTCCTCTCCCCTCTCCCTTCTCCCCCTTCCTCTCCCCCTCTATCCTATCTCCTCTTCTCCCCTCCCCTCCTCACCCCTCTCCCCCCATCCCCCCTTCCCTTCCTTCCTTTACTGTGGGTGTGCTCCTGCACGTGAGTGTAGGTGCATGCATGCCACGGTACACAGGTGGCCTCAGAGGATAACCTTGAGTGTCCATCCTGGCCTTGTACTTTGTTTGAGACAGTGTCTCCTGCCCTTTACCATAGCATCTGCCAGGCTGGAGGGCCCACGAGCTTCTAGGGGATCTTTGCCTCCCACCTTGTAGGAATGCTGGGATTTCCAGTGAGTGCTGCTGTGTTCTGGGATGGAAGCTCAGGGCCTCCTGTTTGTACAATAAGCACATTTAACATTGAGCTATCTCTTCAGGCTCTCCTTACTGTTTAACCTCTGTGTTTATTTTTACCTACACAATTCTAAAAAATGTCTTTCCACACAGAGGATAAATCTATTTAAAGGAAGTGAAAAGAAGTTTCTACCTTCTGGCATCAAGGCTTCTTTTTAAATCACTTGCTTTCATGTATGTCTCTACTTTCTTGAGATTCAAGGCATGTGGTAAGAAAGACTCCCCTGAGAAAAGATAACCTGTATCTACTTAGCATGGCAGAAGGCTCCATGAAATTAGATTCATATGCACAGGGTGTTGCTACCAACATTTTAAGGCAGGGATGTGGGTAGATGTAGTATTTCCTTCTGTGATGGCACAGCTTTCTGAGCGTTTGCTAGGACCCACATCTTCCCTGCTCACAACGTTGCCAGTTGTGTAAGACACAAGAATGTGCTTTCAGCTCTATGGGCAGAATTCTTCCCTTCGGCACTCTTTAGAAATCAGAGTCCAAGGAGAACACAGAGAGGAGAATGAGGAAGTAAACTGAGCTGGTGGACCTTTCCAGAGCTCAAGCCTGGTCAAAATCTCTCTTGAAGAAGGAATAGAACTCTATGAAGGAATTAGGATTTCCATTTGGGAGAGTGACCTTAGAAATCCAAAAAGTCAGGGTACCTGCTTCTAAGGCTAGGAGGCAAGGCCAATACCTATACACCTACAGGGGAGGCAGGGGTGGGAGTGTGGGGGGGCAGTGAGACAGAGGAAAGGCTGGGGAGGTGAGATGCAGGGGAGGCTGGGGGGTGAGATACAGGGGAGGCTGACACCCGGCTGCTTTGATGAGGGCATTGATCTTATCCTCCGTGAAGAATGAGGGCGGAGGAGACACAGGGAAGCTCGGAGTCGGAGGCCATGTTTATGGACTGCCAGCACGGTGCTAGTCGCCGGATGAAGTGAGGGCCTCACACCAAGGCAGCCTTAGCTTCCTTGGAAGGACCAAGGACCGAGCACCTTGGCAGCAGCTGAGGAAAAGTCACATTCTTAAAAAGACTCGTTCATCTCCTGCCTCTATCAAAGCAGACCCTCTCATCGTGAAGGTGTGTCAGCCGTATTCCCTGTCCTTCCTCATCCACGGAGCCGGAGCCCCGGGCTCCTTTTCAATAAAGGCTGTTGGTCTTCTCCACACGTGCCCTGGGCACAGAGTTAGTATTATTACTCTGACAAAGGCACGGCAGGAACTCCAGATTCACTGAGCAGCTCAGAGGCGCAGGTGAGTCAAAACCTGGATGCACTTTGGTTTTTGCTACTTTCTAACTGACTTTTCATCAATACACTTATGCCCAAGAGCACTTCAGTTTGAGGAAGGCACTAATTCTTTCCTGTCAGTGAACACACATGTTCACATATACACGTGTGTGGTATGTGTGCATCTGATAGCCTTGGGCCTCTTCCTGCTGAGATCAGTAAGTAGGCTAGGCTGGACGGCTACTGGACCTAGGAATCTGCCTGTCTCTTCCTCTGTAGTGGAAGTTTTGGACCCTTTAAAACCTCAGTTATGCTGGGACTGGTGCCATATGCCTGTAATCTCAGCACTAGGAAGCAGAGGCAAGCAAATCGCTGTGAGTTCGAGGCCAGCCTGGTCTACAAAGTGAGTCTAGGACAGCCAAAGTCTACACAGAGAAACCCTGTCTCGAGAAACTAAAACCAAGACAAAACTCAGTTATGTTACACAACATGTTTTTGTTCCAGATGTAGGATATGGGGCTGCTTTAGATTGTCCATAGCAGTTGACTGTTTGCCTCATGCAGGCTCTGAGGAGGGTGTGACCTTTACCAGCTGCAGATAGTTTAATTCTGGGGACTCTGAGAGGGAATAAATGGTGGTGGTGGGGCTCCCCTCTTCTGCTCCTGCTTGCTGCTGATGTAGTTTAATGAGACGAAGTCTGAGATATCCTGAACGGAAGATTGGACTCGCCCCAAGAAACCCGAAGCCCGGAACCAGCAGGAAATAGCTAAAGAGCTATGCCTCTTCTCCCCACTAACCTTTCCCTCCTACCCAGTGTTCAGGGTAGGGCGGGATTGGGGTAGAAAAGGGAGAAAGATGTAAGAAACCCTAATAAAATAAAATAGACTTAAAAAACGTTAATGCCTACATGCCTCCCCAGTTCTGTAAGTACAAGCCACCACACCTAGCTTTTTGTTTGTTTTGTTTTAGTGTGTATGTGTGTGTGTGTGTGTGTGTGTATATATATATATATATTTTTTTTTTTTTTCCCCCCTAAAGGCTCTCAAGTCCTCACTCATGTTTGCAGGCAAGCTCTTACAGAGTTATCTCCCGAGCCTAGAAGGGCGAGTACAAGCCTGAGGAGAACACTGATGCTAACAGCACACCACTCCCCCACCCCCACCCACACCCTGTTTATAAAGAAGCTGTGCTGCAGATCACCGGTCCTCACCCACAAACCCCACTTCCCCAGACAGCCTGGTCAGGAAGTTCTCTCTCCCTATAGGATGATCAAATGAAAACAGACAGTAGCTATCAGCCGCCATCGCTTTTGATAAAGGCGTGAGTGGACATTAAAGAAATATCTGCCTTTCTTAAACTCAATAAGCCTCCCGCCCTGGCTTGGCACCTGAGCCGGACGGACACGCTTTGATGGCAGTAAACGAGTTGTTGTGTGAATTCACCGTATGCTTGTTTCCCTCTTATTTTAGAAGAGCCAGGAGGAAGCATCAAAACAGCAATAGAGCTCGGTTATCAGTGAGTCTCAGCACTTTTGCGGCGGTGGGGTCAAGTGACCCCTTCACAGGGTCGCCTAAGACCATTGGAAAACACAGATATTTACATTTCCATTCTTTGTTTGTTTCTTTGTTTTTGAGACAGGGTTTCTCTGTAACCTTGGCTGTCCTGGACTTACTTTGTAGACAAGGCCGGCCTCGAACTCACAGAGATTCGCTTACCTCGGCCTTCCGAGTGCTGGAATTAAAGGTGTGTGCCACCGTACCCAGCTGCATTATAATTCTTTTTTTTTTTTTTTTTTTTTTTTACTTTTTACATATTAATATATTTTCTTTCCTCCAAGCTTCTAAGGTTCTTTTTTTTTTTTTTTAATTAATTCATTCATATTACATCTCAATGGTTATCCCATCTCTTGTATCCTCCTATTCCACCCTCCCTCCCCCTTTCATCCTACTCCCCTCCCCTATGACTGTGACTGAGGGGGACCTCCTCCCCCTGTATATGCATTATAATTCTTTTTTTGTTTGTTTGTTTGTTTTGTTTTTTTGCATTATAATTCTTAACATTAGCAAAATTACAGTTATGAAGTAGCAATGCAAATGCTTTTAAGGTTGGGGTCACCACAAGATGAGGAGCTGTATTAAAGGGTCTCAGCACTGGAGAGGTTGAGCGCCACTGGGCGAAGAGCTCTTCTAGTAGGTGAAGGTTCAGCATACACACGCAGTTCACAGTCACATGAAACTCCAGCTCCTGAGCACCCGACGTCCTGTTCTGGCCCCCAGGGCCCTTGACGGACTTGAGCACGGACACACATGCAGGATGCAGGCAAACACCATGCACGTTGAAGTATTGGAAGGAAGCGTAGTTACATTGTTTGGTGCACTAAGTCTATATAGGGAGCACTGGGCACGGTTGATTCCTGGGTTGAGGGGTGAGGGAGGGACAAGGGACCAGAGTGTTAGGTGCAGTGCCCATGACCTTTTTTCTGCATTGGGCCTCTGTGTTCTTAACTTGCCTTTTGCAAATTTCAGATGTTGCAAAGCACTTATTCTAGTGAAGTGTGTCCAATGCCAACACAACACTTTTTAGGTAAGGAACTGGGGGCCTCTGATGGGCTGTGGCTTGCAGAAAGGTCAGACAGCAGCTGTCAGTTGTAGAGCTGAGGGCAGAACTCAGAGCCTTAATTTCTTAGGTCAGTATTCTTTGGGGGGCGGTAGGCAATCTTTGTACTTCAGCTAGGCAACCTTTGTCCTTTACAAGCTACCATACTCACTTTCCAAATTTCCCCAGACTTTCAAATCTTTTGACACGAAATAGAAAACAGGAAGACAGAAATTTTTGTTTTGCCCTTGCAAAATTTCTCCATGGATCTGGGTCCTGGCTTGACACCTGCTGCTGCCTTTCACATGACAGTGATGAAATGTGGCCATTTCCTCAGTGTAACAGAGAAGCAGGCACACATCACCGGAAAGTCTGCTCTATTCTGTTCTGTTCTTCTATTCTCCTGTTTGTAGAGGAGCAGACAGCAAAAGCAGAGCATTGCATTGATGATTGCCTAATAGCTCAGCTTGCACAGACAAAAAGCCCTGCTCAATATTCACAAACTGGAAAACCCACCACTAAGATAAGTTGTCTCAGCATTTTTTTTTTTTTTTTTAAAGTGGGAAAAAATGAAGGCCGTTCTCAAAGCAGCCAGTATTGATGTGGTGCATGGCTGGAGCTAATTATGCAATAACCAAAGGACCCATGTTGACTGCAAATCACATGGCCACAGAGGCACTAGGAAGTAAAGAAGGGCTTTAGGAAAGCAGAATCTCAAAAAAGACCACAGTGCTGCAGAGGGGCCGCTGGAGAATTCACTGGCTCCTCCTTCAGTGGTAAAGCAACCGGTACCAAGAACATCTGTTGGTCCCGCAATTCCCTGCCTCCCACTCGGGAGCCCCGTCTAATTAGGGCAGCACGCCCACTGCTTAACTAAATGCTTGCTCAGAGCCACTTCACATCTGACAGGGACGAATAATTGGCCAAGCAATTCCTTCCTTTGCTGGGCCTGTAGGTAATCTGGCTCCAGTGAACAGAAACTGGCACTAAGCAGCAACAAGGACCATGAATGGCTTTGGATGCTGGGTCAGGCCTTTTCAGTGATGCCCAAGTGTGATATGAGCATGGGGTATGAGCTCAGAGCATCCTGCCATGACCCTGGGCAATGGGTGTTGGGCTATTCTGAGTTAGAAGGCAGCCACATGGTAGTCAGTGCTCAAGTGTATGCAACAGTCTCTAGTTCCTTCTATGACTCACCCAGACTATGTCTCCATTAGCAGCTTAGGAAGAAAAAGTAAGACCCAGGTGGGGGCAGAGGGCGTTGGGGCTGAGACCTCTGTATTCACACACCCTGCCTCCACGGCTGGCTATCTTTGCTGGGTAAAAAAAACTGAGGCCTCCTGTTATGCTAGCTGCAAAGTAGATGGCAGAAAGGAAAGATAAAGGATGTTGAAAGTGCTTTCCCAGATCTAGCACTGGCTTATTTTACTGCTAAAATCTACTCCCCACTAATTGGATTATTTAAGTTGCTCCTCGCACACCAAAATCCATTGGAGTTTTTAGAATGGCAAGGTATTAGGGGATGGCTTTGTGCGCTTTGTATTCAAGTGCTGATTTCTATGCCCAGAGATCTGGTTGCAGTCCAGGACATGGACACTGTCATTATTATTAAAGAATCCCCTGTCTCAGTGCTGTGTAAGAATTGTTCTCCATCATGTCTGACTGATTAATAAAGAGCTAATCGGCCTATAGCTGGACAAAAGAGTTGAAGCAGGACTTGAAATCCCAGGAGGACAATCCCAGGGGGGCGAGAGATGAAGGTAGAGTGCTCTCCATGAGGATGCAGGTGGATCAGGATCAGCCAGAGAGAGACTAAAATGGCGGGTAACAGCAAGTGGATGGGAGTGGGCCAAGGCATCCAGATGAGTTAGAGAGATGAGTATCTGCCCACATATAGTGCCTAAAGCTATTATTAATACATTAAAAAGGCTCCATGGCATTACTTCGGAGCTGAGAGGACGTAGAAAGCCCTAACATCATTTTTACAATGCGGTGTCTGTGGTCTGTCATCGTGTAATAAGGAGTACAGTGTCTTGACTACCAGCAGGGATGGTGACGGCTAAACTATCCTGCAAGACCAGTGATCTGACTACTACAGCTTAGTACAATTCCTTCTTCACATAAAAAAGGACCTGTGGCAGGAAATCCAGACTGTGACATTATTTAAAAAAGAAAAAAAAAAAAGCGCTTTATGAAGAAGGTCCATTGTGTTTGCCAGTAAACCTTAAGCATGCCTCCTAATTTAATATGACTGCTTGGGTGCCAACCATTACATCTATATCCCAAGAACAAGAAGACACAGAGCACTTCCTTTGATGCAGAAATGTTCTTTCTCTGGGCATACTCCTGCTCCTAAGATGAAAGGGAAGGTGGGTGCCAAGCAGCTTACCAGCTCTGTCACAGTCGGTCTCTTGGCTAGATTCCCTTGCTGAAGGTCACTTCCCTAGCCCTGCGCAGCCTTCTTACAGCACAAGATAAGCAGCCATAGATTAAGACAAATGTCTGTTTCCCACACACTGAACCAGGAGGGGAACTGTGTGTTTCTGAGGACCCCACAGACCCCGCAGATGCTGCTATGGCAAAGTGGTACTTTTCAAAAAAAATTCTAATGTTTTTCGATTTTTGTCTAGGAAAGAAACTGATCACTGTCTTCCCTTAAACATCCCCAAATTGTTTTTAATGGATTTCTTGCTATAAACAAGTCTTAGTGCTTAGCAACCAGTTACAGATCAGAGACATATAAAGATCTTTATTTTTTTAAATTAACAGCCCTACCCTGGGCTTGCATTGGGTAAAGGGGCCCCACTTCCTCCTGACAGTTGTGTTTTTATGTTGTTAAGAAATGCTGTATTTCTTAACGGTCTTGGTTTGTTCTTAAATCCTCTTAGTTTGTCTGCACAATCTAAACAGCCGAAAACACACGTGGATTTTTAAGAAATTAAGATTAGTACATCAAAGAAATACTGTCTTGGTTAGGGTTTCTGTTGCTGCAACAAAATGCCATAATGAAAGAGTAAGCTGGAGAGGAAACAGATTATTCAACTTCCACATTGCTGTTCATCACCAAAGTCAGGACAGGAACTCAAGCAGGGCAGGAACCTAGAGGCAGGAGCTGATGCGGAGGCCATGGAGGGTAGCTGCTTATTGGCTTGCTCCCCATGGCTTGCTCCCCATGGCTTGCTCAGCCTGCTTTCTTATAGAATCCAGGAGCACCAGCCCAGGATGGCACCATCCATCATGGGCTTTGGCTTCCCCCCTAAATCACTAATTAAGAAATTGCTGGGCTGGAGAGATGGCTCAGTGGTTAAGGACATTGGCTGCTCTTCCAGGGGTCCTGATTCAATTCCCAGCAACCACATAGTGGCTCACAACCATCTATAATGTGATCTGATGCCCTTTTCTGATGTGCAAGTGCACATGTAGGCAAAAACACTGTATACGTAATTTTAAAAAAAGAAAAAATTGCCTTACAGCTGGATCTTAAGGAGGCACTTTCTCAGCTGAGGCTTCTTCCTCTCTGATGATTCTAACTTGTGTCAAGTTGACACAAAACCAGCCAGGATACTGTCTCTAAGCAGTTTAAAGCTGAAGTCAAAGATAGGGTCTGGGCCATGTTGGCACAGATACATGCTCCTCACTCATAATGGTTAACTTAGACGATGAACTTGGTTAGATCACAGTACCCAGATATTTCATCATATGGAAATCTACTGGGCTGAGGAGATGGTACAGGGGAATAGTGTTTGTTCTGCACATTCGAGGACCTGAGTTCAAATCTCCAGTACCCATGTAAAAGCCAGGCAGAGTTGTGCATACCTGTAAGCCTAGCCTTGGAGAGCAGAGGCAGACAGATCCTAAGAGCTCTCTGGCTGGATAGGTGAGCTTCCTGGTCAGGGAAAACCCAGCCTTGAGGGAATAAGGTAACAAAGCGAAGTGATAAAGGAAGATGCCAAGTATTCCCTCTGGCCTCTGCATGCACATGCGTGCGTTCATGTTCACACACACAGCCTAGATGTTACCGTGGTCATTTTCCTTTTAAAAGTGTTAGTTGTGAAAAGCCGGGCGTGGTGGCGCATGCCTTTAATCCCAGCATTCGGGAGGCAGAGGCAGGCGGATCGCTGTGAGTTCGAGGCCAGCCTGGTCTACAAAGTGAGTCCAGGATGGCCAAGGCTACACAGAGAAACCCTGTTTTGAAAAACCAAAAAAAAAAAAAAAAAAAAAAAAAAAAGTGTTAGTTGTACTGGGGACTACAGCTTCTTGGATGCTAGGCAAATTTTCAGCTGCTGAGTTGCAACCCAGTCTTTGGTTGTTGCTTAAAAAAATATTTATTTATTTAGGTTTGTATATTTGTATGTCTGTGTGGCGATATGGCACATGATTCCAGGTGTCCCAGAAAGCCAGAAGAGGGTGCTGGATGGGGCTGGAGCTACAGGAGATGGTGGGCGGCGCTAAGAACTAGACTGGGACCCTCTGCAAAGGCTCTTGGCCTCTAAGGCAGTGTGATTCTCAATCCGTGGCCCGCGGCCCCTTTGCCCCTTTCACAAGACCATTGGAAACCCCAGGTGTTTATGTTACGATTCATAGCAGTAGCAAAATTACCTTTATGAGGTAGCAACGAAGATAATTTTATGATTGGGGGCGGGCTGTCACTGCAACATGAGGAACTGTGTTAAAGAGTTGCAGCATTAGGAAGGTTGAGAAGCATCAATCTAAGGCCACCTGTTCCAGCCCTACTGTGGCCTTTTTAAAAAGAAGAGAGTACCATTTAAGTCAGCAAAGAAAGCAGAATTAAGCAGATGGCTCATCTGCCACACCAGTGGGCCTTATCCAATCAGGTGAAAATCTTCTGAGAAACATACAGTTCATCCGAAGATCAAAGAATTCCAATTCCAGGCCTCTGTCATTTTCACAACGGCATCACGGCCTGCGTAGGTATCTGGCCTACTCACCCACTCCGTGGATTCTGGACTTATAGCCTCCACCAGAGAGCAGATTAATTAAAATATACCTTACACACACACACACACACACACACACACACACACACACACACACACTCATGCTTTTCAACCTTGGTCTTGCTCCATAACTTCTTTATATGGGCATATATCTGCATGCACATGTATATTATATTATGTACGGATTATGCATATGTCATACCATACTTTAATAGGGTGAACCTTTCATTTCTGTGTTCCATATATCCGCGAGTGGCTGACAAAGGCCATGTGGCTGAAAGTGGTAAAAGCGAGAGGTTGAAATGGAATCTCAGGCCCTAGGTTCCATCCCCTGGCAACCCTCATGCACGCTGAGCTCTTGAAGCCACCTCTGTAGAGTGGCAATGTAATGGCTCTGTTTGGGGGACTAAATGGTCTGAGTGGTCTTGACAGAAACGCAAAGAGCCCACTGTCAGAGGCACTTGGTAATGGCTGCGTAAGCACAGTTTCTCTTCTGCCTCCCACACTGTCTGAGGGGCAGGCGAGAGGAAACTGAGGCACACTCGTTCAAGAGCATGCCCAAGTTCACAGGTCGTGGAGAAGATGCAGAGCCACACGGAGCCCTGTCCTGCCTCCATGGCGTGAGAGAACATGCCACTGTCGTCTCCCGCTGCCTTTTGCCTAGTTACTCAGTGTTTTCTCCACTAACGTTGGAGCCAGCGAAAGCACATCATTTCTGCACTCTTCATTTGATAGCTGTGGTGCCCTCAGGACTCTGCCGCAGAGTGATTCACTCTGCCCCTTCCTTGCAGGAACTAAAAGCAAGGGCCGTGGATTCCACTGTAGCACTATTCACACATCCTTGTAGCCACCAAAGTGAAGGGGACATGGTGGCCTTGGGCTCCTCACTGCTGAGTTTATCCTCAGAGCCAACCACAGGTATGTGCACTTGAACATGTACCTCACTGCCTACACATCCCGTGATACTTTAGAAGTGTGAAGGAAGAGTGGACTTGGGTGAATCCTCCCTCGCTCCTGTTTGGTGCTGCCTGGAGGGTGGGCTCTGATGTTCACACTGTTTCTCCTGGTGCAAGTCATAAGAGGCAGCATAAAAAACTTCCTCTCTGTGCCTCCTTCTTGCTTGTTTGAAACCACTGAAGAGATCTATTCCATTAGCACCAAGAGTGCATTTTTAAGTGGCTCTCTGGCAAGCCTGAAAGTTGTTTCATGGCAGGCTATAGACATTGTGTCTGCAGCTGCTCGTCAAATGGAAGGCATACTTATTGTTAACCCTCCTTGGGCATGGCTCACTCACAAAAGGATGCTGATGGTGATACCAAGTGATTTGGTAACTGTAATGGAACAATTTTGGAAACTCCTTTATAGTCGGCCCAGCACGCACTATATTCATACTTGGGCTTTGATCAATTTAAGTAATTTAAAATTTGAGAACATTCTACCACCCCTCCCCCACCCCCTTTTTTAGCTCAAGCTGATTACATCAGAGCTTCTGGAGTGCCAAGTTAAGTACTATCATTTTAAAAGTTGAGCCCATTTCTGCAAAAACAGGCTTTAAGAGCAACTTAAATGTTTTCATAGTCTGTGTGACACTTGGTATTTGTTACAAGTCTGTACTAGTTACTTAGTTGCTGTGACAAGATGCCCTGACCAAAACAATTTAAGGGGAGGGGTGGCTCACAGTTCCAGGTGGACACAGTCCATCAGAGCAGAGAAAGCACGGTAACAGGAGCCAAAGAAACCTGGTCACATTGATCCACAATCAGGAAGCGGAGAGACAGCAGGAAGCAGGGGCAGGCTATAAAAGCTCAAAGCCTACCC
The DNA here is from genome assembly GCF_903995435.1 of Acomys russatus. NCBI lineage: Eukaryota > Metazoa > Chordata > Mammalia > Rodentia > Muridae > Acomys > Acomys russatus. Next base: position 32,121,685 of record NC_067167.1, on the reverse strand, counting down.
ACTTTTAGTGATGCACTTCCTCCATGTGTTTATGATGGTCCATATCCTAAAAGTCCCATCCCCGATCATATCCAGCCTTTAGGAACCCAGTGTTCAAACGTATGAGTCAATTTCACATTCAAACCACATTAAACTATGTCTACCAACATAATATACATAGTATGGGTTCAAAAAATCACAGGCACAAGAGCATAGCTCCTCCCTAGCCTCCTGATGCTGTCATCTTCCCCACTGGGCACCAGTGTCCCCTCTGGTCCATGAATGTATTCCTTTCCATGCCTTGTGTGCGCCATCTCCTTGGTTTGCAATGATCTTCTTCTTCCTGGTTCTCCCCACATTTTACAAGTTTGACACTCGGATCAAATGCTGCCTTCTATAGGAAGTCTCCCTCTCTGAGGCAGATTCTCACATTTGTTTTCCTGGTTGGCCTCAAATTAACTGTCTGGCTAAGGATGACCTTGAACTTCTGATATTCCTGCCTTTACCTCCTGTGGCGGCCCATAGGGAGTGGCACTGTTAGGAGGCATAGCCTAGTTGGAGGAAATGGATCACTGTTGGAGGCCAGCTTGGAGGTCTCAGAGGCTCAAGTTAGGTGTTCTCTTCCTGCTGCCTGCTGAGCTGAAAGCAGAACTCTCAGCTCCCTCCCCAGCACCATGTCTGCCTGCATGCTGCTGTGCTTCCCGCCATGACAATAAGGGACTAAACCTCTGAAGTGTACGCCAGCCCCAACTAAAGGTTCTCCTTTATACGAGTTGAGTGGCGTGCACCTTTAATCCCAGCACCCGGGAGGCAGAGGCAGGCGGATCACTGTGAGTTCAAGGCCAGCCTGGTCTACAAAGCGAGTCCAGGACAGCTAAGTCTACATAGAGAAACCCTGTCTTGAAAAACCAAATGGTCTCTTCACAGCAGTGGAAAGTCCCAAGAGCCAGGATTACAGATGTGTACCACGACGCTGAGTTTATGCAGTGCTTGGGATCTGTGCATGCTAGATAAAACATCCTATGAACTTGACTGCTTCTCTAGACCCAGGAAGCATCTCTTGATCTCCCAACGCTACTTGCTTGGACTCCCCCATCTGCATCCCTCTTCTAGAAGCTTACTGTGTAGTACAAGCTGGCCTTGAATTTGCAGTCGTTCTCCTGCCTCAGCCTCCTAAGTGCTAGGATCAGAGGCGTGAACCACCTCACTCAACTCTGTATCTTATAAATTCCCCAAAGCATACAGTTCCAAACACACTCAGCTCCAAACGTTCTACCACAATCCCAGAAAACACACAGAGGTCTCCAATGAAGTCCAGAGCTGTAATAAGGAAGAGATGGCTACGGACAATCTGACGGATGTCCAGGGTTGTATTCCCCACTAGCCAGATGGCAAGACTCATGTATCTTGAAGATGATTTGGGAAGTGTTGGACCAGAGAGGAGCTTTGCTGACACTCGGTGACCTGCTTTCTGTCCTGTGAGCAGAGAGTGCATCTGTACACATGTAGGTTCTTCCACTCCCGAGGCTGTAGGACAGCCAGTGCCTTTCCCAAGCTCACTGGATTTTGCCTATTTTTAGTAAAGTTTTTGATTAGAGTACAGCACAAAAATAGAACTCTCCATACATAAGTTGAGTGTACAGCTTAACGAGTTTCTTTAAAATGAATGGTTATATGAATCCAGACCCTGGATGGTAAAACAGTGCTTTGCCAAAGCCCCAGAAGTCACTCCCAGGGTGACCCTTGCCCCCTCGGGAATCACTGTGTATTCTTCTAACACCCGTTTAGAACTTTGCACAAATGTAGTCATCCAAGATGCCTTTTTATTGTGTGCATGGCTTCTTCTGGGCCCTGTTTAAATTTATGTGGTTTATTCTATGGCTACAGACAGCTGCAGACAGAACATTCTTGGGCACTATTACATTTTATGACGATGCCACAATTTGCTAGTACATTTCCCTTACAATTTGGGTATTGTTTGCGTTTTATCTACACTGTTTTGTTACTGGAAACCTGATCATCATGGGGAAACACTGAAGAGTGGAGACTAAAGCCAGGCACGGCAGTGCACATCTTTAATCCCAGAACTAAGGTAGGAGGATGGGAAGTTTAAGGCCAGCCTGGGCTGCATGGCAAGACCATTTGTTTAAAACCAACCAACCAGCCAACCAACCAACCAACCAACAAGCAACCAACCAAACAACAACCAACCAACAACCAACCAAACAGCCACTAACCAACCAACCAACCAACCAACAACCAACTAACCAAACAACCAACAACCAACCAACAACCAACAACCAACAACCAACCAACCAACCTCCCAAACACCACTAACAGAAGGGATTGAGGTAGTCCTTATTGGCCCCCTATATAATATATATCAGAGCCTGAACCTTGAACAGGCCCTTGGGCTTTCTCCTGAACAACCACTTACTCTCACCAATGCCATGTACCATGAGGTCCTCACAGGAGCCGAGATGAACCCCTTGAACCTCCAAAAGTGTGGTAAATAAACCTGTTTAGTTTATGAAGCTACCAAGCCCCAGATATTTTGTTTTGGTTATAAACATCATACTAAATTCTACTGTTGATTGACATTTGGGATTTTTCTAATTTAACTATTTAAAGGGAATGACTAAAAAAAATCTTAAAATATTGTTAGTTGTGCACATGTATGAATTTTGTTGTGTTTTTACCTAGGAATCTAACATACAGGGTCCTAGAGTATGTATAGGGTTCCATTTTTGGTAGATTTTTTTTTTCCTGAATTCATTCTCTCTCTCTCTCTCTCTCTCTCTCTCTCTCTCTCTCTCTCTCTCTCTCTCTCTCCTTCCTTCCTTCATTTCCTCTCTCTCTCTCCCCACATTCTATGGTAATTGTACTAATTTATACTTGGATTAGGTTTCCTTCACTGTGTTGTCCAGATACTATTAGATAATGCAGAATACTTTTCCAAATATCCCTTTAATTCCAGTTCTCTGAACTCTCAGCTAACTAAGAAGTAACTGAAATGGCACTTGATAAAATCTCAGTAAGTGTCGCCATTTCTCTATGATTCCAATGCCACCCTGGTCTTCTAGAAATGTCCTTTCTTCCCAACCCTTCCATGCTCAGACAAACTTTAAACTCAGGACAAGACGAGCAGATTTGGCTTCCCTGTGATTTGCCGTCTAAGAACATGTGCCATTTATATTTTTTAAATGTTAATATTCCATAGTCCCAATAAAATTACAATGCGTCAAATGAAGCCTGCAGAGGAGGTCTTACTCACCAGTCTACCCCTGGGTGGAGGAAGAAGGAGCCAAGAGCGTTTACCAGCTGTTTGCTTCTTCACAGAGCATCTGCTGGGCCTCCATGCTTACACTGGATGGCCGAGCAGAGCATCCGTGACTGTCTCCAGGCCGGTGACCACCAAGGTACCAATCCTTTTCAAGAACTAAAAAGGAAAAGATAATTCCCATTTGCTTTAGTGTGTGGGTGGATGAGAAACACACACACACACACACACACACACACACACACACACAGACACACTACACACATCCCCCAAGGACTAACTGGATCTAACTCAGCTTCTTGGAGAAAGTCCAGCTTGGGTGTGTTCAATATGTTTTCTTATGTCAAAGGCTCATAAATGTCATAAATCAGATCCACTTCCAAAAGGAAAGGTGAAGACAAATCTACTAAAAATGGCTATAAAATTTACCGAACAATGACACACACCTGTAATCTCAATACAAAAAGGGACAGAAAAGTAGGATCACCCAGAGTTCAAGGCCAGTCAGAGCTACATGAGACCCTGTCTTGAAAAATCAAAGCAACAACAACAACAACAACAACAAAAACGAGTTCACTTTTTGTGTGTATGAGTGGCACTAGAGATTGAGCCTAGGACCTCATAGGAGGCAGGCAAATTCACTATCACTTACCTATATGTCTACCTCAAAACAGTTAACTTTTACTATTACATTTATTACTAATTATTTAATAATAATTTTATTACTGATAATTACTATTCTACTTTGTATAAACGTGTCATGTGGTCCTCAGGATGATCCCAAAACGTAGACTTTATTCCTATCATAGAGAGGAAGCTGAGATGAATCTTTATAAGGAGATTATTCTTGCTATAAAGGAGTTGGCTGTTGAGTTGGTCAAATCAGAACCTCAGGGGGAAGGTTATCAACTGGCAAGATGCTCATGGGTATCTTGTTCTTGGAGACTGGGTAGGAAGTGAGGTAGTGCAACCAACTAATGTGGAGTAGATAGGTCTCCTTGAGGAAAACTGTCTAGGTTGGGAGAAAACTACAGAGAAAACCAAAGATGTCCCTAAGCACCGAAGGTAGGGGTGTGTGTCACCGGCCAGGATGGCACGTAGGTATGCTGTCCTTGAGCACAGAAGGTAAGGGAGTGTGTCACCGGCCAGGATGGCACGAAGGTATGCTGTCCCTGAGCACAGAAGGTAGGGGTGTGTGTCACTGGCCAGGATGGCACGTAGGTATGCTGTCCCTGAGCACAGAAGGTAGGGGTGTGTGTCACCGGCCAGGATGGCACGTAGGTATGCTGTCCCTGAGCACAGAAGGTAGGGGTGTGTGTCACCGGCCAGGATGGCACGTAGGTATGCTGTCCCTGAGCACAGAAGGTAGAGGTGTGTGTCACCGGCCAGGATGGCACGTAGGTATGCTGTCCCTGAGCACAGAAGGTAGGGGTGTGTGTCACCGGCCAGGATGGCACGTAGGTATGTTGTCCCTGAGCACAGAAGGTAGGGGTGTGTGTCACTGGCCAGGATGGCACGTAGGTATTCTTGTCAATCTCTTCTGGAGTGAGGAGCAAAATTCTCAGTGAGTCAAAGCCTCTGGGGTACAGGCTTCCTTTAGCACGATGAGACACACATTCCAAGCAGACTGCAAAGGAATTCTCTTACCTTCTAGAAATGCACATTTCTCTGTGGGTCTAACCTGCACTAGGTGAAGGAGTACGTAAAACTCTGAGACTGCCCTCTTGAGAAATTACTGGTCTGAAGGAAGACGTGTTCTAATAGATCTTTGCTCTTAGTCTTCCAAGAAAGAAAGCATCACTGGAAAAATGATGGATGCTAGCCGGTCTCAAGTGGCACATGGTACTGGCTGATGGTCCTCTTCTATTCTGGAACATCCTATGGAATTTACTGAAAGTTCTCTCAGCATCTCCCAAGGGTCATGCCTGGTACCCTAGTTAGAGTTATTATTACTATGATAAAGCACCATGAAGAAAAGCAAGTTGAAGACTTTATTTGGCTTACACTTTCACATCATAGTCTGTCATTGAAGAGAATCAGGACAGGAACTCAAGCAGGGCAGGGACCTGGAGGCAGGAGCTGATGCAGAGGCCATGGAGGAGTGCTGCTGACTGGCTTGCTTCTCCTTGCCTTCCGAGGCCTGCTTTCTTATAGAGCCCAAGACCACGGCTCAGAGATGGCCCCACCCACAATGGGCTGGGCTCTCCCCCATTAATCACTAAATAAGAAAGTGCCTTACAGGTTTGCCTGCAGCCCAAGCTTATGGGAGCATTTTCTCAATTGAGGTTCCTTTCTCTCAAATGACTTTAACCTGTGTCAAGATGACATAAAACTAGCCAGCTCTTCCGGAGCTAGCCTGCTTCAGTGTCAAGTGGGTTTACAGTTCCTCCAGAGACAATAAAATGAGTTCACATATTAGCCTTATGCAAGGAAGTATCTAAAGAGCCAGAATTTCTCATCCAGGAGTGAGACAATGGCGTGGTCCCAAGGTAAAACTAGGGACAAAAGAGTTTGCCCCTTCCCTTGGGCGTAAAGTCCATTTTCTCCACTGTTCACTTTCCCGGCGGCTCATCAGTTTGACTCTTGTAAATACAGGTGAGACGGTAGGAGTGGAGAATGGGCATGAGAGGAACACTGGGGAGAAGAGAGAGGGAAGAAGCAGCAGCAGCGCTGAAGACAGTGGGATCAAACTGCAAGTGACGGGTAGATTTGGATCCAGCAGATCGGTGATCCCAGGCCTTGGGAAGCAGAGGCAAGGCTGATGGCCAGGAGCTGGAGACCACAGTGTTCTACATAGCAAGTTCCGGGCCAGCCAGGACTACGTAGTGAAAGCCTGTCTCAAAAAAACAAAGAAAGAAACAAATAAACAAACAAAATAGGCCTGGCAGTTAAATAATGTTCAAATGTACTGATTAAATTAAAAATAAGTAACTTAAAATATGAATGTTTACTTTTTAAAAAAAAAATTAGATTTGAAAGGGGATATAGAAAAATTGAAACCAGCAAAACAAAAGCAATTTATAGATAGGGTAAAATATTTCAAACTAATATTAGAAGATGATAGAAGCAGAATAAAATAGGCATTTAAATTTTTTTCAAAAGCCAAGTGCTAGTGAAATGAGAGATGAAAGTTTTGGAAGGGAAAGCTGTTCAACGAAGATATTAAGATGGAGCTGAAGCTAAAATTATACAGAGGAAAGAAAAGTAAGATAAATGCAATTTAAGAAGTGACGGCGTGACTGGGTGTGGTGGCGCACACCTTTAATCCCAGCACTTGGGAGGCAGAGGCAGGTGGATCGTTGTGAGTTCGAGGCCAGCTTGGTCTACAAAGTGAGTCCAGGACAGTCAAGTCTACACAGAGAAACCCTGTTTCGAAAAACCAATTAAAAAAAAAAAAAAGAAGAAGAAGAAGAAGTGGAAGAAAGAAGAAAAAAACAGTGGTGTGTGTGTGTGTGTGTGTGTGTGTGTGTGTGTAAGGGAGGGGGAATGCACGCATGTGTTTTTAGAAGGTGGAGATTTGTAAAACTGAAACTTCGAAACAAGAATCTAGCTAGCCAGGTCAGGCAAATACAACTCACAATGAGCATGACCTTTGTGTAGCTAGGATTTTCTCATTTAAAAAAGGAAAAGTTCCTTTGAAGCTCATTACTGAGTAGGAGTCTTAGCCAGTTTATGTTCCTGTGTACATCCATCCATTCACTCACTCCACAGATAGGTACTTTACTATGACCTGAGCGTTCAATGAGGCAAAGTCAAGAAGAGGCGTTTATGGCTGGCGGCGGTGGAAGGAAACAGACTTTAAACAAGCGGTGACAAAAGCAAATCACTGACTACAAGTGGCAGTAACTTAGGAAGAAAAAGCCCAGGGTGTTAACTGCATCTCGGACATGCTCTGGGGCTGTGTGTCTACCAGGGACACTGCTCAGGGGCTGTTCCGGAAGGTGAGCATCAGGGATGCCTCTGTGAACACATAGGTACTGAGGTCGGAAGGATACAGGAATCAAAGGAGACAAAGCAGAGATGGCCAGTTTGGTCAAGTCCTAAAACAGGAAGGCTTTGCCTGATATGAGGAACTAAAAGGAGACGGTGGCAGGAACTCCAGCGAGAAGTGAAAGACGTGGCTGAAGGGAAGGGTTTGGGGATGGCTTATCTCTTAAAGGTGCTTGGTCTCCAAGGATCACGGAAGTGGTGGGAATTTTAGGAGCTGGCGACTAGCAGAAGGTAATCAAGTTATAGGGTCTCTGTTCTCAGGAGTGATTGAAAAATAGGCTTGGTCTCATGGGAATAGATTGGAAGAATAATTATTAGTATGAAGCTATTATAGATCACGGCACCTCGTGCTTGGTGTCCTTTGAATGAGTCATTTACCTGTCTGTTTCTCTACTGTGTTGTATCCAGTCCAAGGGACCCTCACCAGGTTCCAGCACCGTGCTGTTTAGACTTCCAATCACAAGCCAAATAAACCTCTTTACTTAAAAGGTGGCCAGCCAACGACATTTTTTTTTTTTTTTATAGCAACACAAAACTGACTAATACACCAAATGAAATGGAAAACCATCTGTGTGCTTATCTCATGGCTTTAAAGACAACTATAAAGTACTTGACCCATCCTCTGCTTACTTCCGGGTGGAAAAGGTGACCGCTTCCTTGGACCACATCCTGAGCACCATCTATTCCTAATAACCACACAGTGGAGAATAACAAATGTTTTAAAGATTTATCTTTAAATTGTGTGTATGCATGTGTGCCTGTGCACGTAAGTGCAGCTGGCCACAGAGGCCAGAAGAGGGTTGTGCGTCCCTTGGAACAGGCGTTATAGGTGTTTGTAAACTACCTGATGTGGATACTGGAGACAGAAGTCGGGGGTCCTCTGCAAACTACCGAGCCATCTCTCTAGCCCCAACAATAACTGCTCACGTGACTTAGTATCAAGTAGTTTTGGCACGATGCTGATGGAAGTCCACATATTCTCGGGTATCCCCGCCTCGGTAGAGTGTGTTCTGTCCCGAAGCATTGGTTACTCCGTGCAATTTTGGGAATCGCTAGTGGGTTCCAACTGTCTCCCACGGTAACAGCTGGATGTCATGGCTAGTTATCCATGACAAAGCGCCAGCAGATGGAAACGGTTTTTGTTTTGGGGGTTTGCTTGTTTCTTTGGTTGACTATATATACACAGGCCTGAAGAACAGGTGTGTGCAAGGACAACTGCTTTCCCACCAACCATCTTCAAGAGTCTCAGAAACATCTTACTGGTGGATTGGAGAGATGGCTCAGAGGTGAAGAGCACTGGCTGCTCCTCTAAAGGTCCCGAGTTCGAGTCCCAGCAACCACATGGTGGCTCACGACCATCTGTAATGAGATCTGGTACCCTCTTCTGGCAGGTAGCATTCATGGACACAGAATACTATATAAATAATAAATTAAATAAATCTTAAAAAAAAAAAAAAAATCTTACTGGCACTCAAAGAGTTTTCTTGGCCAAGCAGCGGTCCCTGTAGTCTTTGACAGCTGGGACAAATGACTTTGTACTCGTGTGTGTGTCTGCACGCACCCCCAATTCCCCACTCCCCTATCCCCCCTATTAACCCCCCCCCCCGCCAGCTGTGTAAGACAAGGCTATCTCTAGCAATAGTCACATAATCATTAGGAATAAACACCCTTCCTTGGGGAGTGTTTTTCTTTAGCTTTAAAATTCACAATGTAAAGTGAAGACTTCCAGTTTTAAAAATATTTTTCTAAATTTTTCTAAACTGTGTCACCCACAACTAAAATTTGCACGTACCCAACAAAAATATCACACTGTGCATCTTGCATTCTATATTACTGCTTTCCAATTTAAATGCAAATTTAAAAAAATACTCAAAGGATGTCAGAAACGAAGTCAGTCAAACTTGGCTTCATTCTTTTTCAAGTCACTACGCTGTGACCATTTAATTTTAGTCTACTTTTTTTTTCCCCAAAGAGTTCTGCTACTCTGAGCACTTCTTTAACGTTTGGAGGTGGTGGGACTCGAACCCTCAACCCCATCCATGCTAGGCAAACATTTTCCCACTGAACTACATTCTCAGCTCAGAACCCAGTCTTGTATGTGTAAGGGCCGCAGGGCTTGGAGAGAAACCACAGCTAAAGCAGACTCAGAATCCAGTCTCAGAGTCCAGCCCCACCAGGTGCCTTACTGCTATTCTCCGTGACGCTGTTGGGGGGGAAGTACAGCTGGGGAGGGCAGAGAGGGTAGAGTGGGCAGTGTCTTCTGCGACTGGGTTCCTCTGACCTTCGCAGGAACTACAGTGTTTGCTAAAGGATGAGGGTGAAATGTGCTAAACCGAAAAATTTGCACATTTACTTAAGTGCTCCAACAACAGTTTAAAACAGCGGTTCTCAACCTGTGGGTCGCGGACCCCCGAGGAGAGTGGGGTGGGGGTAAAATGCCGTTTCACAGGGGTACCTAGGACCATCAGAAACACAGTATTTGTGTTGTTAAAACTTCATAACAGTAGCAAAAATTACAGCTATGAAGTAGCAACGAAGATAATTTATGGTGGGGGGGGGGCGCGGGAGTCGCTCACAAAACAAGGGAACTGTGGGAAAGGGTTTCAGAATCAGGTAGGTTTCAGACCCTCTGCTCTGAAGGCTTCAGCTAACTAAACATGGATGCGTGTAGCATTTTAAACCTGATGCTTAGAATTGCTGGCATGTGACAACAACAGGCAGACTGTTGATGTTTTGAGTCACCTTTCAAATTATCTCCGTATGGAATCTTCTACAACAGTGCAGCACTCCTTCACTGTCTGCACCTGAGGCGGGGATGGGGGGGGGGGGAGCGCCTCACTTGGTCCTTCCCGTGCTTCTTTGGGAAATAACCAGAAACCTCTAATAACCCTCATCTTCGAAAAGGTCTTAGGGCCGGCGAAACGGCTCAGCTGGCGAAGGCACTGGCCGCCAGGCCTGATGACCCGAGTTCAATCCCCCAAACCCGCGTGACTGAAGGAGTGACCCGACTAGCCTCCGCATGTGTACCATGGCACTGGTGTACGCATGTGCATGTGTCACGTGGTGCACACACGCATGTACTAAGTAAATGTATGTGGTAAAGATGTTCTTTTTTTTTTTTTTTTTTTTTTTTTAGCACTTGATAACTATTTTACTTTTCACTTATTCATCAGGGATTAGCTTACTAGCTCAGGCTGCACGTGACTCTGAAAGTCTTTGCATCAAACTAGCTGACCTGGAAATACGAAAAATTATTACTGCTTCTTACATCAAAAGCGTCCACTGTAGTCATAGAAACACCTGACCCCTTCTCTTTCGTTTATGACAAGGTCTCACTCACTCCTTGTCAGACTAGCCAGGGCTGGAACTTTCATGCAGGCCAGCAATCCTCTTTCCTCATCCTCCCAGGTGCTGAGGTTACGGCCTGAGCTACCACATCCAGCACTGTTTTTCTTTAATTATCTGAATTTGGAGTTTTCTGGACTCATAAATAGGAAACATTTGTGCTCAGCATCTGCAGGATGGATTCAGGGAGGACAGAGCTCCTGGGGCCACCTCGCTCAGCAACATCCAGAGTGGGCTTGCTCCACAGGATGCTGTAGGGCAGCCACACCTCCCCTCCCACTGCCAAGAGCACCCACCTTCCTGCTTCTCCTAACAAGCCCTAGTTAGAGATTCAGCTCCAAATTTCTATAACAATCAGCGTAAGTTTTGTCTACAATTGGGGATTGAGTCTTACATAAAACAGGGAAGAGCTAGGCAAAGCTGGAACTGTTTTGCTGGGCGCAGTTCTAAGTTAGAGCCTGCCAGCATTTATAAGGCCCTGGGTGTAATTTCTAACACTGTGGACATTTGTTTTGTTTTGTTTTTCGAGACAGGGTTTCTCTGTGTAGCCTTGGCTGTCCTGGACTCACTTTGTAGACCAGCCTGGCCTCGTCTTTTTTTTTTTTTTTTTTTTTTTTTAAATAAACATGTAGATTGAGTTTAATTCAGTTTGGAACATGATGCAGATTAGTTTTGCAGTTTATAGAAATAGAAATCCATAAGTTCTTAAGTGTCTGCTAAGCAACAAATATCTGTGAGTTAAAGCAAGGTGTTTGGAGAAATCAGGTGGTGAATTAAAAATATTTCTATATACCTTGTGGATTAAACATCTCTAGATTTTTTTTTCCATCTCTAGATTATTAATAGCACAAGATACTATAGTCCTGAGCTAAAGAGATGGCTCAATGGTTAAGACCACTTGATGGTCTCCCAGAGGACCTGAGTTCAATTCCTAGCACCCATAATGAGGGGCTCAAAAATCACCTGTAACTCTAGCAGCAGGGATTCAGCTCCCCCTCCTGGACACTATGGGTACCTGCACTCACACATGCATACACCAACACATAGACACATACCTGCATACAATTTTAAAAAATAATAAAACTGAATATTAAGGCTCTAAAATAAGATACTAAAGTGTGATCGAAGAGGAGGAGCCAATGAGGCTGAGCTCTGCTTCAGGATGGATGCAATTCCCTTCCTGATCAAGATTACAGAAATTACAGAATCTCAAAATCCTTGCGATCAAAGTTACAGAAGCTTCCAATCAAGCTACTTTGTCAGGGAATTTGCTATGTGTGTTGACATAAATGTATGGATTTCATATCCAGGTGAATGGCAGTTGCACCTTTGTCGATAATTTTACTACCTCATGAGAAACGGAACGTCTGTATGTTTTATTTTCCAAAGAATCTCACAGCACTCACTCACTGACAACTAACAGCTACTGCACAACAATTAATTTTGTGAGATGACTAGAATAATTACTATTGGAAGCGCACACACACACACACACACACACACACACACACACACACACACACAGAGAGAATATCTACATTCCCCCAAACCTTTGACACCAGATATTTTAAACAGTTACAGCACCAGAAAACATTAGGTGTATTAATAATATGCAAACAAAACTGACTGCAGCTGCTGAACCTGCAAATGAGGAAGGCAGATCACTCTTTACTTTAAGAGCCTTTAGTCTAACCACCCAGGTACCAGACACTTTTGGGCCATCAAAGGAACCAAAGCAATTTGGCGACCATGCACTAAACACTCAGAAACATTAATGACTGAGGGATCCAAAGGCCCATTCACTGCAAGGCAAAACCCTTGACCAAGCCAGTGTGCTGCCAAGCTGGGTAGCAACCTGAAAACCGGGAAAAAGCGATTCTTCTTCATGAAAAGCTATAGGAACAAAAGAACACACAGTTACACCATGAGGATTTAAACCAAGATGGGAAGGAATAGAAAGCAAACAGCTTCTTCACCCCAGCATTAAAAGCGTATGGTAAACTGTTCAGATATCCTTTGTGTTTTCTGAAATTACACAAGTAACCTTTGCTATCTGAAGTCTTAAAGAGCCAGTGTCCTAGTGTGGTTTTTGTTGCTGTGCTAAACATCAGAACCTAATGCTACTTGAGGGTGGGGGTGGGGCAGACGGGCACCGTTTCTTCCTGTTGGGAAGCCCAGGCAGGGACGTGGAGCAGAAACCATGGAGAAGCTCTGCCTATTGGCTCGCGCTATACAAGCCAGGCCCACCTGCCTAGGGATGCCACCACCCACGCTGGGTTGGGCGGTTCCTACATCACTTGGCAGTTAAGGAAATGTCTCCATAGACACAGCCACAGGCCAATCTGCTCTGGGTGATTCTTTAGTTAAGGGGACTCTAGGTTTGCGTCAGCTATGTAACTGTGACAGGCAGCAGATGAGGGACAGACTGGAGAGATGGCACGGTAGACAGAGGGCTTGCTGAGGGAGCAGGAGGACACGGCTTCAGACCCCTGGTACCCTTGTTAGGCAGCTAGTTGTGCTGACTCAGGCAGTCTCAGGTTCAGGAAGAGCTCCTGTCTCAAAACAGGAGATGGAAAGTGACAGAGCAAGACGCCTCATGCCTTCTGGCTTCCATACCCAGGTGTGCCAAGTGCGAGTATGCACCTGCACACACACACCTGCACACACACTCACACACAGACTCATACATACTCTCACACACACTCACAGACACATTCACACACACTCTCACACTCACACACACTCACATTCATACACACTCACACACACACCATACATGCATGCAATAAACACAAAGAGCAAGTGAACGAGGCTAAAACTTTGTGTGTGTGTGTGTGTGTGTGTGTGTGTGTGTGTGTCCTGTAGTGGTTCTCAGCTTCCCCACACTGTGACCCTTTAATACAGTTTTTCACGTTGTGGTGACCCCAACCATAAAATTATTTCCATGGCTAGTTCATAACTGCAATCGACCCACATGGTTGAGAACCACTGCCCTAGAGAACACCGTTGCTTTGCAGGAAAGCTGCATGGAAACGCTTGCAACATACACTAGCACTGGGACATTTCCTCATGTACAGTGTGGAAAGAAAATCAATTGTACCTCTATTCGTTTCAACAGCGCTAAGAAAAAGATAGGGAGGCTTGATGAAGGCTTTTAGTTTACTGTAATCTTCTTAGCCGACGACGTCTCTTTGCTCAGGGGGAAATGTGTTATTAATTAAACATGCTACCTAAAAGCATGTTCTGGCTGCTCACACTGATATTTACACCCACAGGCCGTCCTGTACCTTCTGAGCCAGTCAGATATTTTATGTTGGGGGGCGGGGCCCTCGAGTGCATCGTTTAGGACAGTGTCCCCTCTTTCCTCAGTGATACCAGAGGCTTTATGGACATGGGCGATTAGCTGTTTCACGGTGTATATTCTCTTCCTTTCTTTAAATTCGGAATACAACTCCCTGTGTGGAGTTTTATTTCTAAAGTAGAGAAGGTAAGGTAACAAGCTCAACAGTTTGCTCTCGGGGTCCGTTTACGTTTTGTTGTTGCTTTGAGACACAGAGTTCAGCGTATATATTTCTCTGGCCTGGAACTTGGTACGTAGATCAGGCTGGATTTGAACTCACAGAGACCCGCCTGACTTTGCCTCCCAAATGCTGGGATTAAAGGTGCGCGCCACCGCAGCCTGGTGGTGATTTTGCTCTTTAGGTTTGCAGAGAGGTAAAGTGGAGTTTGTTACTGCTGCTATTAAAATTGTAGTGGAAAATGGTGGAGAGAAAGGCCGGGTGGCGGGTGGAGGTGTGGCGGGTGGAGGAGTGGCAGGTGGCGGGTGGAGGGGTGGAGGGGTGGCGGGGTGGCGGATGGAGGGGTGGAGGGGTGGCGGGGAGGGTGGAGGGGGGGTGGGCGGGTGGAGGGGTTTAGCGGGTGGCAGGGGTGGCGGTGGAGGGGTGGAGGGGTGGCGGGTGGAGGGGCGGCGGGGTGGAGGGGTGGCGGGTCGAGGTGTGGCGGCAGACACAGCTATTCTCAGGCTACAGTCACTGTTCCGTTTCACCCACAGAAGCTCCTACCTGCTTCTCCATCTTCTACCGCAAAAGCAGTGGCGGCATACACACGAGAAGCAGCTGCTGTGGCTTTCAAAGATGTCCCTGCTGGGAGGACTCTTTTGAGCATGTGTTTAATCATACTTGGGCGGTGTGGTGTTCATGTGCAGCTGGGACAACCCTGACATTCCACTCTCAGCACTGGTGTCCAGGCAAAATCTGCGGCGTACAATGCTTCATGTGTCCTTCTGTCCTTCTGTCCCCTTCAGCACTGCTATGGTGGAACTTTTTTTTTCCTTTTTGAATACCTTTGGTCACTGATTTTTTTTAAAAAAATTTGTTCACTTTACATCCTGATTGTAGCCCCCTTCCTTGCTGCCTCCCCATCCCACTCTCCTTCCCTCATCCCCTCTCCCTCCCTCCCCTAGTCCTCAGAAAACGGTGGGGGGTGTCCTCCTCCCTATATCTACCCTCTGTAGTGGATTGTAACATGTTTCTGTTTTGATCCCAACTGTGGGATGGGAAACAGATTTGTGAGAGAACAGGTGATGTTTATCCACTAGAAGAGGAATCACCCCTTTTGGGGCTTGGTCTTTGCCAGCTGAAAAACATCCTAGTGTGGACTCTGAGAGGATATATATATATATACACACACACACATACACACACACACACACACACATATATACATACATATATACACATACATACATACGTATACCCAAAACAAGAGGCTGGGCCTTTTGGTCTTGGCATCTTTTCCTATTGTTTGGCTGTTTTTCGCTCCACTTGGAGACACACTCCTAGAGAGAGCCGTTGCAGAGAATGTTTCGAGGTTCCAGGTCCTGGCTGCTGCTGAGGGTGCCGGCTACTGAGGTTGCAGTCACCTTCACCGAATTGCTGGTTTGCTGTTTAACAGGTCTGCTGAAATCCTGATGATTAGGCCAGTGCAATTGTACCCAGGAACTGAGTCTAAGAAGGTCTATTTCTCCTGTTCCCATTAACCTCTTTTCTCTCCTATCTAGGGTAGGTGAGTTGGAAGGGAGGTAGAAGCATTAAAGAACCCTAAATAAAGAGGGTTTGAAAAAGTTTGAAGCCTACAGCTTATCAGGTCTCACCTGGACTGCCTGTATCCTCTTTCTCTGTGGCTTGGCAAGGCTGCCCCACCAGGGGGAAGTGATGGACGTGTGGCGGCCAGAGTCCATGTCAGAGGCAGCCCCTACTCCCCATATTACGGGACCCACAAGGAGACTGTGCTGCCTATCTACCACATCTGAGCAGCAGGTCTAGGTCCTCACCGTGCATGGTCCTTGGTTGTGGCATCAGTCTCTGCAGCACCCCCCTCCCGAGTTTGTCAGACCCTAGGGAGGATACTTACTTCTCATTCAGAAGGACAACTAGAATAGACACCAGGAGCAGTTGAAGAGAAAAGAACAGGAAGGGAGCCCACCACAAAGGTCCTCAGGGAAGACTCCACTGAGCAGAGGATCCCAGCAGATGCTGAGACACGCAGCCAAACCCCAGGGTGCAGCACTGGGAGTCATATAGAAGAGTTGGGGGGGGGGATAGAAGGACATGGAGGGGTCAGGAGCTCCACAGGGAGCCTAGTGGGGCTGATTTTTAAATAAACAAAGTGACTGAAACAAATAAATAACCAAATAACTGTCCGTATTCACGCAGGGCTTAGAGTGGTACTCAGCATGTAGAAGGAACGAACAGCTCATGTGTGCTTGACTTCAGCATCTGGGTCAGGCACAACTGCTCTGCACCAGATGCTCTCTCCAGTGGTCTCTATCTGAATAACTCATTCTCCTCTCCAAGCTTTGGTTTTCTTGCACACAAAGAGAGGTAATAAGTAGTGTTTAGCTTTGAGGGCCCTGGTAGAATTAGATCTAATATAAGCCGTGGTATGGTATGCAGCCGTTAGCAGAGGGCTGGAAAATACTAGGTAGCTGTTATGTACTTATATTTCACACAGAGCAACTGATTTTTCTCCCTCTTATGATTCAACACAAAGGACTGTGCTTTAGAAACCGGCAAGTTGCAAGTCATAGTGACGCACGATTATCCAGGAAGGTAACCTTTAAAAATATCCCTGTGTATGCTGGGTCTGTAGGTGCAGATGCAAGTCCTTCACCATCTGTCTCCATAGCTGTCACTTCTCTCCCCCCGCCCCTTTTGTGGAAACTGGGCTTTCTTGTCAAACTCAGTGCCCACTGAAAGCGGCAACTGACAAGCATCATTGTTGCCTCTTGAAATACTTGACAGCGTTGTGTGCTCATTTTTATTTATTTATTTATTTTTACCTACTGCCAAATTGAGAAATGATCACGATCACCCCCTTTGTTCTGTCCCAGCTATTTTCTCATATAAATATAAGAAAAGACGTAGAGGAGATTTGGGGTAAAGTCATGATTTTAAAATATGTGAAAGTCGAGCTTGAAGGTGACCCCTCAAAAAAAAAATCTCTTCAAGTGGGTGGGATGGCCACTAGCGAAGCTTGGCAGAGGAAGACAATCAGAGGCACAGTGACCAAGCCTGAGACACACCCTGTCCGTAAAGATGCTATCAAATGTATCCAACACTCCCAGCCACCCTCCGCACCCCACACATGTGCTAGAACCCCAGCAAGGAGAACTTGACAGAACCCAAGTGACTCTGAAATGAGCCATCACCTCCTACACCAGCTCTGACTTCAAGTCCCAAGAATAGCCATGTCCTAGTATAGTTCCCGGACCTTAGATCTACCAGCCTAACTCTCTCCCCCACATCTGAGTCTTGCCTCACTGTGAGTAGTGCCGGGCCCTACATGTTAGGACCAGGAGCCTCCTCTTGAGTGCTAGCCATGTGGCTGAGACCTTATGTCATGACAAAACCCTCTGATGTCAACCGTGGTTTGGCCTGAGACTCTGGGTCCTTGTGTCTCTCTCACCTGAACCCTGCATCTTTGGCACTGCTGTGATGGCTTCACCGCCAGTTCATGCATCATACTCACCAAAGCTGTGTTTTGCCGGCCTGGCAGAAAGCCCATGCCTAAGTCTGGCTCAGCTCTGTGTTGGGGAATCCACAGAGCTCCCTGCTCCTTTAACATTTTCTCTACCAAGTGTCTGTTTAGACAAATGCTTCTACCTGAATCTATCACTAAGTGTATGAGTCTGGACAAATGCCAGCACTTGACAGGCCACAGACCAAGTTATCCATAGGAACAAAGCAGGTAAGACAGAGCCACTAAAGCGGGTAGCTAGGAACACGGCGTAACCGCAGACATCAGGGATGGATAAACGGACCACAGGGGTGGCAAGGGATTGCAGGATACAGATGATATGATGTAGGAAATGGGATAGGAGGGAGGGAGTTCCAACTGGGAGAGGAGGAAAGGAAGTGAGCAGAAAAAGAGAAGGGACCAGGGACAAATCTCACCAAGGTTGTTAAAGAAAGCCTCAAGGAGTTATAGTTTATATTTCCCTGAAATTATATATAATATATATTCACACACACACACTATACACATAACATACATATACATATACTTCATGAACATATACATCGTATGTATAGTATTTATGGAAGTTAAGCCACTCGGGCTGACAAGGCTCCCCACAAGAACCACAGACTAAGAAAAAGCCCAGTACCAAGCACAAGAACCCCCCTTTCGAATGGTTGGCCAAGGTCATCCAAGTGACTCCCGAAACAATATAGGTTGTTAATGTAGCTCTTGATTGCCTCTCAGGGCTTGAAGGTGAGCCCCTATTGTTGAAGGCGCTGCAGATTGGGACACAGGACGTGGGTGAGGCGAGCTGGATCTGGTCTGAGAGCCTCTTTCCTATAGCCTAGCTGATGGTTTCAGAAAATACAATGCAAGCTGCCAAGTGAAGGAAGCAATTAAACAGTCCTACCCAGCTGCAACACATAGGACCCATGCATGAACCAGCATGGCAAGATACGCAGACAGGTGCAATAGTGACACTGACGTGTCGGTGGCAAACAACTGTCTAATTGGCCTTAAGGCTCACTCAACAGGGGACGAATCGTTCCTGGCACTGGAAACTTACCCAGCTTCCTGGGGCTAGTGAGGTCACAGACCTTAGAAAATAGTCAGCTGCCACCACTTTGCTACAGCAGCATAATTACGTGCTACATTCTAAATCTTACCCTTATACCCACAGATGAGTCACGGCCACCACTGCTCATCAGAGAAGGCTCTTTTTACAGAAAATGGGGACAAGTCTTGGCTAGGGTTACTAGTGCTGTGATGAAAACACCACAGCCAAAGCAGCTTGGGGAGAAAAGACTTTATCCGGCTCATGCTTCCCCATTGTAGTTATCACTAAAAGAAGTCAGGACAGGAAACTAAAGCAGAGCAGGAACCTGGAGGCAGGAGCTGATGCAGAAGCCATGGAGGGTGCTGCTTACTCGCTTGCTCAGCCTTCCTTCCTTCTTTCCTTCCTTCCTTCCTTCTTTCCTTTTAAAATGTATTCCTCTGTCATACAATACATCTGCAGTTTCCCCTCCCTCCACTCCTCCCAACAGCCCTCCCTCCCCTTCCTTCCCCTCCCTCCCCTCCCCTCTCCTCCCATTTCCCTTCAGAAAAGAGCAGAGATATCAACTAAATACAGCATAACAAGTTACAATAAGACTAGGCACAAATCCTCATGTCATGGCTGGAGGAGGCAACCCAGTAGGAGAAAAAAGGTCCTAAGAGCAGTCAGCCCGCTTTCTTACAGGCTTAAAGACCACCATCCCAGGGGTGCCACCACCCCTAATGGGCTGGGCCTTGCCTTATCAATCACTAGTTAAGCAAATGCCCTATGGCTTGCCTACAGCCCAACCTTATGGAGACATTTTAGCTGAGGTTCCCACCTCTCAGATGACTTTAGCTTGTGTCAGGTTGACATAAAACTATGCAGCAGAGACCATCTCAGAAATCTACCTCTGCACACAATGCAGAGATCAGCAGATCACAAGGCACTCAGGCCCAAGCGCTACATTTACATCACAGCCCCGGCATCTGTGGCTCAAGGGACATTGCAGCTGAAGAGGCCAAAAGATGGTAAGAGCCAGAGTACCAGGCAGTTTGCTGTGAAACAGTCTCTCCTAGACATAGCTGCACAGACAAGACTCGAGCCGTGGTGGTTATCAATGGACAAGTAACTCGGAAGGGGGAAATTTCATGGGCTTCCAATCCTTAGACAAAGAACTGACTACAGGCAACCAGTGACTGCTGGGAAAAGGAGAACTAGCCTCTCCTTATTGGTTGTCCAATGAACGGTGGTCATCCCTGAAGCCATATGCATACAAACCGCAAAAATGGACTCAGCAGGCTGTATTTATACGTATTTGTGCATATACACATCTATATGTGTATAACAACAATAATCAAGAAAATGGTATCAATTCAAGGGGGGGGGCTATGGGTGGGTAGCCAGGAAGGGCTGGACAGGCCAAGGTGGGGCAAGTGATATAGTTCTGAGTCAGTTTCAATTAAAAACATATTTTTTTAAAACTAGCTGGGTAGAGGACACAGAAAACTAGATTGTCATTCAACCACAGACAGTTCCTGTCATAGGAGACTATGGGTCTTTTAGCTCCTTGTTTTCAGTTTTTAAAAAGAACCCAGAAAGCCAGCGTGGGGAAAGTTTCATGTTCCAAGAACTTTTACACTTATAAAGAAGCTTTCATTACTAAAGGTCTCCAGCCCAGGAATACAGCCACTCCTAGAAGCCTTTGACACCTGAAAGACTTTTATGTGACCAACTTTGTAAATAAAGGGCAACTTTATTTATAACACATTTTGTTTCTCCCCTTTGCACAATTCATCTCTGCCAATTACCTCAGAGCCCCAAACCACTAGTCCTTTCTTTAGGTGAGGATGATACACACATCTCTCTTCTCTTGTATCCCATACACTTGTGGGGCTCCTGTGTACATGTGTATGCTGGGTGGGGAGGACGTACTTATGTCCTTTCCCTCAGCTATCAGATCATCAAGACAATGACCCAGAAGAAATTGGAATTTTCCCAGAAGTCTCCTGCTGGGACAAAGAAAAGTCTGGGTGTCTGGGAACAGCCAGAAGAGGTGATTTGACTTCCAGGAAGAAAGTTCAGACGTCAGACAACTTCTCCCCTCTTGCCCTCTATTTAAACCTAAATCTCATGTGAGGATGGACTGGGGGTGATGCCATTTGACCTCTTTGTTCCTTGTTTCAATGTGGCCCCATTAAATGAGTCTCCTTTCTTTCTTTTCTTACCATTTTTTATCTATTTAATTGGCCCAGTGAAGGGGGGATGGTCCAAGCTTGGCTGCTAAGGATATTAAGTGCCAGAGTCTGACCCTGACAACACCAATACCATGTCCTTAATTAAAATTGTGTTTCTCCTGTTGGTCTACCTTGTGCAAATTTAATTCTTAGACCAACCATAAAACCAAGGAGGGCAGAAGAAACTATTACCTTCCCTCACACAGTCGTTCATCCCAGACCAAGAGACGCACAGGAACAAGAGACCTGCTGACTAGATATGGTACATTTCTAAAAATAAGGCTGCTTCCCAGCTAAAAGTCATTGACCCCCAAGAGCAGCCTAAGACTCCCCCCTCCCCTTTTTTTTTAATTGACAAGAGAAGTCTGTCACCGCTGGATAGATTCTGAAGTGATAGAAAGAAACAAAAATAACGTAGGGATCACGTTCTGTGGCCATGCTTGCACAGCTGGATGGTTATGTAAGTGCAGAGCAGCCGGCACCTTCCATAAGAGAAGCCCTGGGCTAATTCTGCCAGCCACATCCTTGGTCCTGGCTCCCAGGATAAAAATGTTCTACTGGGTGAGGATCTGAAACAGCCGGTTCTGGAACTTTTCAAACTGGCAAGGTGCCAGGTGACTCAGAGCCGTGGGATGCAAATTAAATGAGTCATGCCATCGCTGTCTGTGCTGCGGGGATACGTGGTCTTGAAAGTGGTGGGTGCCCTTCTCCAAACACACTCCCCTCCAAGCACCTATGGAGCCCTGGGGGTTAAGAGGGCACGGAATTCAGACACCAACAGCACAATTTGCTGCGTCTGGTGCAGGGGAGGGAATGAGTCTAGGAGAGGTGATGGCTAACGGGAGTTTCTGACAGGGGACTCTCTGCCTCTGCCACGCATCTGGAATCACCTGAGTGCCTCAAAAGCATTGTGTTCCCCTTCTAAGAGATTTGGGCTTATTGTCCTGGGTTCCTGCCTGGGAATGCACACACGCATGCACACACACACACGCACACACACGTGCGCGCACACACACACATGCACACACATACACACACACGCACACATGTACACACGTACCTATGCACACACGCATGCATGCACGCGTACACACACACACCACACTACCCTACAACCAGCAGCCACCACAATAAGGCTGTTTATCATTGTTTGCCTACGCCACCAGTTACATTGATAGGTAGGATTAGGATGAAAAACAGACTTTATTCCTTCTTGTATCATTATGCACATTATCTTCAATGTATTTTTAAAAGTGCCATATACCATTTTTATACCCCCTCCCTTTTAAAGCAGTCTTTTCTCTTTGACATTTTTTGCTCTCTAACCTTTCCTTCCTCTTAACCAGACGGTATTCTCAGTTATAATAGGCCTATCCTCCTACTTGGTCCACTCACTCATCCCTGAATCCATTTTTGTGATCCGACAATTAATTCTATCATAGTTGACTGTGACACTTGCAGATAATGACATGTGATATCAGAACT
This sequence comes from Acomys russatus, assembly GCF_903995435.1. Lineage (NCBI taxonomy): Eukaryota > Metazoa > Chordata > Mammalia > Rodentia > Muridae > Acomys > Acomys russatus. The sequence continues at coordinate 32,099,316 of NC_067167.1, read as the reverse complement.
TTGAAAAAAAAGAACTTGTCAATTTCTTTATCGGTGGCCCGGGTAGCTTGCTTCGTGTTTCGACTTTCTTCGAGCAAAGTTTAGTTAGTCATCAACAACTTGGCATATAACCAAAGCGGAAACCCAGGCAGTCCCATCTTACATCCTCCCAGAACCCCTCATGCTGCACCCCACCATCCTCTTCTTCCAGGTGCCACCTCACTGCTGGGGAGGCCAGAGGATCTGACTCTAATTTTAAATCCTACCCTCTCCCTCCCCCAGCCCTGATTTTTCATCCTTTACTTGCATGTTTTCCTCTGTCCTGCACCTACCTATGTGCAAAGCCGAGAGGCCTTAGCTCCTGTGGCCATCACAGGTCCCCACTGTGCCTCCGAGAAGGGCAAGGCTGATCAGTTTCTGAGAGTCCCAAAAGGCACAAGCCATGTGGCAGCTGTGCTGGGTTTTCGTGGCTGTGTTAGGACACCTGACTCAGGGTCCTGTGGCAGCTGGGCCACCTCTCCAGCCCTATTGGCTCCCTTTTGACTGTAGGGTTAGGCGAGCCTAGAAAATGGAGGTCACATTGTTGAGTTCAAAACACCCTGTCACAAGTGAGGGGAAAAAAAAAAAAAAACACAACAACAACGAAGCCGTGCACTGTGGATATGGACCCTTAGGAAACAGGGGTGCTTCCTGGAGACTCCAGAACTGTGAGGTTTGTCCCAGACTCAGGAGATAACAAAGTCCATAAGGGAAGGCAGGCTCCACCTGAGGCATTTCAAGCGGAAAGACCTGGGCACAGGGCACACACCCCGCTGCCTCCTAGGGCTTCACTCACACATCCTCACAGTCACGCCAACACCCATTCCCAGGGGACTCTCATGTTCCTGACTCCCTCTGTCCAGCTTAGTTTTTGTGTCAATCAAAGATGAACCCCAAAGGGGGAACTGTCACTTCCACTCAGACTAGTCTCCCCAAGAGTGCCAAATGTGACTATGACCGCAGGGCCTTCCCCTCACTGCTTGTGAAGCCCGTTGACAAAGCTGAGCATTTTGAGGGTGGGGAGCGGAGGGGGAGGAGAGGGGAGCAGGAATTCTAGCAGGGTGACAAGGCTGTTTTCCTTCTCCTGGGGTGGGGGGAGGGGCAGGGGAGAGGGTCGGGTGGGGTGGGGGTTTCACCTGCATAGTGTTAAGTCTGAAATCTGGTAAAGAACCTGAAACAAAACATGAGGCACTGCAGCACTGCCTGCCTCAGAGCTTCAGACAAAACCATCAGATTCTGCACAGACAGAAAGGGCTTCCATCCCAGGACACTCTCTTCATCCTCTCTCCCTGGGAAGATGCAGGAACCAGACTTCCAGGTGCTGAGTCTCTCTCTCTCTCTCTCTCTCTCTCTCTCTCTCTCTCTCTCTCTCTCTTTCTCCATCTCTCTCTCTCCCCCTCCCCCTCCCTCTGTCCCTCTCCCTCCCTCTCCCTCTCTCTCTTTTGGGTTTTTTGGTTTTTTTGGTTTTGGTTTGTTTGTTTGTTTGTTTGTTTTTTGAGACAGGGTTTCTCCATGTAGCCTTGACTATCCTGGACTCACTTTGTAGACCAGGCTGGCCTGGAACTCACAGCGATCCGCCTGCCTCTGCCTCCTGAGTGCTGGGATTACAGGCGTGCGCCACCACCACCAGGCCTGTGTCTCTTCTTTTTAATGTCACTTTTTGTTGTGGTTGTTAATTTTGGTACTTCTAGGTTCCCAGTATCTTGAATCTCCTATAGTCTTTTACATGAAAACTATGACACTCTGAGTGATAAAAAATTGAAAGGTGGGGGAAAGGTAAAAATTAAGAGTGTAAGACTTTTTCCAGGGTTATCTGTGGCTTTAACATATTCTTTTAGGTAATACAGTATAGCTCCAATGGTAGAGCACTTGCCTAGCATGAGCAAGGCCCTGGGCACCACCCCCACAAGTGTATGTGTGCACACTGCACATTCCTTAGATGTAAAACAAGATAGAAACAAAAGTAAAGCGGGACCTGTATATGAAAAACTAAAGCTCAAAGGGCTGGAGGTAGGAGATGGGGAGTCTGAGGCCTGCCCTAAGCTCCAAAGTGAGATTCTATCTCAAACCAAGAAGAACATGTAAACATTGTGCATCGCGGTTCTATGCTCACTGGCTCCTTAGGGCCACACTAAAGAGTGGGTAGGTGACATTTGTAACAATACTGCTTCAAACTCTCAGAATAGCCTGATTTTTCTCTATGGAAAAGATGGTTTTCCTACACCAACCCATTTGTCAACTCTTTGGACACCAGCTGCGCGACCTATAATGTATTCATGACACCAGAGATCCAGGATTAGTTCAGACCCCACAGGCTAACTGTTTAGTCCCACGCAACTGCTTTTTACTTCCGGTGTCAAAGGCTCCAGATTGTCACGTGTACCTCTGATCAGTCTGCTAAAACTGGAGGGAGCCTTTCTTCCTATTAAGTAATTTTCCATTATAGTTCATGGAATCAGTTGTTATATCTACTGGTATATTATAAAGGACATAATAGCCAAGCATAGTAGCACATGACTTTAATCCTGCCACTCAGAAGGCAGAAGCAGGAGGATTGCCTTGTCTACATAGCAAGTTTAAGGCCATCCAGGGCTGTATAGTGAGACCCCCCATCTCAAACACACAAGCAAAACAAAGGAAACAAAAGGACATAACAGACGCAGTTGAATAACTAGATGAAGAAGTTTGTTGAGGGAGGTATAAAAAGCCTCCAAGAGTAGGTAGGGGCTTCTGTCCCTTTGGCAGGTGGGTGTGACTAGCAACCCAGAAACTCTGGACCCATCCTCTGAGAGCTTTTATGGTGTCACCAACTTGTAGGCATTATTATTCTCCAGTCCCTATCATCTCCCTAAAGGGTGGGGCAGACAGCTGGCTGAAGATTCCACTTGCTCATAATCATGCTTGGTCCTTCTGGTCGACCTCACTCATCTGAAGCTATTTAAAAAAAAAAAGAACAAACTGCCAAGAGTTACTTCATTAAGACAAAGGATGTTGCTGCCACCCAGGAAGTCCCAAGGGAATTAGGAAGCTTTAAAACCAAGAGGCAGAGGTAGAAACCAAATATCAGACACAAGATGCTCCTGGCATCTGCATCATTCAGGAAGGAGAGGGTTTTAGGGGTGCTCTGTCAGGAACTAGGGGCTGAGACCAAATATATATAATGTACGTGTATATTTATACTATATATAGCTATGTAATATTATGCATGTATATACACAAACATCGCACCCCTTTATTATGGTTCTGAATGGGGCTGTGTTGCCCATTCTTGGCAGTTTTTGGTTTTCTCTAAGTCATTTCTCCCTGAAGCTGCAGAAGGAATTTATGCAAAAGGACTTCACAAGGCTTTCCTGAGAGAGTTGCTTGGAGTTCCTGTTCTCGGCACTGATTATCTTAAATGCATCACCTGACCTACTTTGTTTCCATTTCTTGGTTTTTAAAAAAAAAAATTCCAGTCACAAAACAGGCTTTTCCTATTTTTCCTCTCCACCCTATCCTGTCATTTTCATAGTGGATTTACGGAAGTCACCATGGAAGCGTTTGTGAGAGACACCAGATTGGGCTGAGCTGTCATCTGGTGGCTCAGAGAGAGCTTCAGGGTATGGGGGTGGCTTCAAACACCTGGGCCAGCAGCCTTCCCATCCATCCACTGTGCTCAGGAAAGGAAGCAAGGCGGAGAGGGGAGCAGCTGCACACTCTCGGTAACTATTAAGATGAAGTGTGCGAGCAGTGGGGCAAGGGAGAGATGCATAGGAAGATGGCATCTTCCAAAACAGCAAATGATCATTGGGTAGCACGGGACAGAAACAGAAGAAGATGGGACACACGGGAGACACAATAGCAAAGGACGCAGAACTCGGTGTTAGTCAGTCCCAGGCAGCCACTCACTGTGGGATGGAGGATCTTGGTGGCTCAAGAGTCAAGGGAAGAGCAGATTCAGGAAAGACTAGTTGGGGGCTAAACAGAAAACAAGCTAAGCCTCCCTAACAAACAGGCAGCCTCCAGCCTGCACAGCCCAACCACTTGCCTCTTCCCTTTGCTTTAGCCCCCATGCTAATTTCCTAACAAATACCCATTGACTGGGCATTTCATTTTATGGTATTTATTTTATTTGATAGTTTTGGTAACAGGGTTTCACACTATAGCCTAGGCTGGCCCAGAATCCACTATGCAGCTCAGGCTGCCCTTGAATTCAAAGGATCCTCCTGCGTCAGAGTCCTGGATGCTGGGATGGCAGGGACTAGGCACTGACATGCCTTGTGTAGAGCTGGTGACTTAAAACAGCAGAAATCGGTGGGTGCAATAATGAAAACTTACAATCTGAGCACATAGGAGGCAGAGGAGGGGGGACTCTCTCTTAAGCAAAGCAAATAAAACAAAATAAAACACCCATAAATTTGTTCCTCCACAGGTATGAAAGCCAGGAGCCCAACCAAAGCATCACTAGGCAGAAGTGTCTCTGATGGCTCTGTCCTTTCCTGTCCCTGTTCTGATGACACCTGGCATCCTTGCCTTGTGACCACATTGCTCCAAATTCTGCCTTCTTAGTCACATCCTTTCTCATCTATGTCCTCTTTCGTGTGTGTGTGTGTGTGTGTGTGTGTGTGTGTGTGTGTGTGTGTGTTAAGTCTCCCTCTGGACCCCCTATAAGGCATATACAATGGCCTTTAGGGTTCATCTGCATAATCCAGTGTAACGTACCAATCTCAAAATCCTTAACATCACCGCAGTGATGAAGGGTTTCACTATGATGTTGCTGAGGTTTGGATGTGCCCCTTTCTCAAGTTGTGGGCTAATGCAGGCGAGGGCTCCCATAAAGCCTCTGGGCTGGCCCAGGATGGCTCTCACTTGCCTTCCCTTCTGAGTCTTCCCCATAGCATGCCATGTGACACGTGAGCTCTTTTCCCTGGACCTGCCCCCATGCTCTTAGACTTTATGGACTCTAGAACTGAACGCATAAACATCATCTTTCCTTTTAATTATTTTTGAGTCAGGGCCTCACTAGGTAGCCCACAGTAACCTGGGACGTACTATGCAGAACAAGCTAGCCTCAAACTCAAAGAGATCTGCCTGCCCTGGCTTCCTGAGTGCTGGGATTAAAGGTGTGCGCAACCATCCCTCAGCTCCATAAGTTACTTTCCTTTATAAATTGCTTAGTCTTTTCTGTGATAGCCAGGACAACCTTAAAGGTAACACACATGGGTGTTAGAGGTCGGGATGCGGAGGGGACCATTTTCATCCAGGCCCTGAACTTTATATGCAGTGAAGGAGAGCACTCACAGACTTAGCCTTCCAGGGGTTCTTCAGCAAGCCACTGCAGCAGGGAGGAGGAATGGAGGAAAATGAAGGCTTTCTGCCCTTTTTTTGTTCTTTTCTCTTTTCTGTTCCCTTCCCTTCTTCCTTCCTTCCTCAGACCATCTCCTATACTCCCTTTGTTTTCCTTGTCCATCCTTGTTTTTAACAACAACAACAACAACAACAACAACAACAACAACAATAATAATAATAATAATAATAATAATAATAATAAAAGTCCCAGCCATTCAATATTACCAATAAAGACTTGGGAGCCAGATCCTAGGATGGAAACCTGCTGGCTCAGGGAAGCAGAGAAAGCACCAGCTGACCTTCCTACTCAGCTCACATCCCAGAAGGAAAAGGCCCAGAACGTTCACTAGCTCAGCTGACAGCTCAGGAAGAAAAGGCCAAAAAACCTAAAAGTCTAGTTCATACGTATTTACCAACCTTAAATAAAGTATTCTACTATCTATCATATCTTGGTAAGTCCAAAGTTCTGTACCTAAATCACTTTGTATCAAAACTTGCATTACCAATAAAAAAAGAGTTATTTTAAACCTAAAACATCGTCTTAAATCTGAAACAGCTAAGCTTAACTGTGAGACTATAACTAGCTAGTCTTCAACCTCATTAGAGACCTGAGAAGGATAAATATTATCTGAATAAACAGGAAGTACAGAGCACATAGCTTCCAGAACTATATAGAAATGACAGAATCTGCTGGTCTCCTGGGTAGTCACCCAAGATAGCTCTATAATGTTGGAGCATTTATCTTCAACCTTCTGGCTCAGAAAAATTCTTTAAAGATAAGTGCATGCGTGCGCGCGCGCACGCACGCACGCACGCACGCACGCACACACACACACACACACACACACACACACCCCACCCAGAGTGACAGCAGGACCAAGAGGCAAGAGACTGTCAAGGCACTTAAGTGTGGCTCTCTCTTGATAATCTCAGAGCCGGTAGCCACCCACAGTCTTTTCCTTAATAAGCCCCAGCTTTGTTTGACACTGATGCCTCTGGAACTCTTTCTGCAGCTTAAGCCAAGATCCTGGCTGTACCTGAATAGAGCTCTCTGGACTCCTCAGGCAGCTGACAGCAAGTCTCCCTCTGGCAGAGACACTTCTCCTTGAAGGGGCTTCTCACCCTGATCACTTGAAGCAGGCTATTCTTGGAGGTGTGGGGCGGGGGGCGGGGAGTGTCTGTATCACACACTGTAAGCTGAATCCATGGCCTTTCCCTATGTGCTGCTAATAATACTAGTCTCCCTCCACTGTGACAATTTAATGTCTCCAGCTATTATCCCCATGCGCCAGTGGGAGGATGGGGGCTGGCAAAAGTACTTTCTGGCTGAAAGACAACCCCCCCACACACACACTTAATGGGAGACACCCCAGCCACCCCCTTCCTCTCTTCCCCCTTCTCTCTCTTGAGGCAGGACCTTGTTATGTGGCCCAGCCTGGCCTCCCTCTTGTCTCAGTCTCCCAGAGTGCCTGGGACTACACTCGTGTGTCACCATGCCTGGAAGAAGAGCTATTTTAAATTGGGGACAAGAGTCCCCTGGCAGGATGAGAAAGAAGCAAGCCAAGCCTCAGCCAAATGCCCTAAAATCTTCTCGTCAGAGGCAATCCTTTGCCTATGGAGGATGGAAAGCCACTTTACTGTCATGAATCTTTGCCCAGGGAAGGCCTTGCTTTTGCTGATCTGCTGTTTTATTTCAGGCACTTCTTAGTTCTTTACCTAAAATAGTTGAAAAGCTCCTACTTTGCTGAAGTAGAAAGAAGAGGAGTGTTATATTTTTGGAACTCAGCGAGACCATCACCTGAGGTAGAGACAGATAGGGAGATGGAGAAGGACTAGGGCCCTGCCCACTCCACACCAGTGCTCAGCGTAGGCTCCAATGGCCGCCTTCAGACCAGCAGCTGCCGAGAGTCTGCAGAAATCTCTTAGTGGTTTGTCTGAATTTTCTGTTTTCTCAGATCTAGGTTCTTTAAAACAAAACAAGTATTTAGTGTGCATGTGCGTGTGCCCACATGTCACAGTCTGCATGTGCGTGTGCCTACATGTCACAGTGTGCATGGACCCGCATGTCACATTGTGCATGTGGCATCAGAGGACAACTTAGAATCAGTTTTCTCCTTCTACCATGGGTTCTGGATACTGAATTCAGGTTGTCAGGCCTGACAGCGAGCACCTTTATTGGCTGAGTCGCAACCTGCCAGCCCATTTCTGAGTTTTTCTAAATGAAGAGAAAAGAAGAATTTAGAAGGAATAATCAGATACTTTAAAAAGTAATTACAGTTGCTTCTGTACCTTGGAGGGGCTCTGAACTCTTTATCCCTAGGAAACCCATTCTTTTTTCTTTTTGAGAAATACGTGAAGAGATTAGACAGTAGCTTAACAATTGAATATAAACTTGAAAACTTTGCAGAACATGGATCTTAGTCTATCTCTCTCAATAGTACACTTGTCGTCCCTGAAGTCCCACAGCAGCCAATTTGAGGGGAAAGAAGGAAAATATTCTTTTTTCTAATCAATGCCTGAAATGTTTGGGTTACAGTAATTTGTGTCGGCTAGCCGTTCTGATTTAAAACTTGACTCCCTTTCAGTTTGTTTATATGGTGGATTGCATTGATGGATTTCTGTATATCGAACTGAAGGATGGATAAAGAAACTGTGGTACATTTTACACAATGGAATACTACTCAGCTATTAAAAACAAGGCAATCTTGAAATTTGTAGGCGAATAGGTGGAACTAGAAATGATCATCCTGAGTGAGGTAACCCCAACCCAAAAAGACACGCATGATATATACTCACTTATAAGTGGATATTAGCCCAACATAGAGGTCCTCTGAGAATCTCCACTCGGTGGAGGATTGGGACAGATGCTGGGACTTGCTGCTGGACTTCAGAGTGTGGTATGGAAGAATGGGGAGATGGAAGGACCCAGAGGGTTCAGGAACCCCATAAGGAGACCATCAAGCCTGGTGAGTCTGGACCCGGTGTGGGGGGGGGCCTCCACAAAGTGCGGTACCAACCAAGGACAATGCATGCAGTAAACCTAGACCCCCTATTCAGATCTGGCCAATGGATAACTCATTCTCTACGGTTGTAGGGAGAGAGGGGACTACCTCTGACATGAACCCTGGTGCTCCTAATTTGATCACTTCTCCTTGGTGGGGAGGCCCAGCAGCACACAGAGGAAGGGGAAGCAGGCTATCCTGATGAGACCTGATAGGCTGTGGTCATATGATGGAGGAGGGGGTCCCTTTCGGTCAGAGGTCTAGGGGAGGACAAAAGGGTGACAGAGGGAGGGAGGATGGGAATGGGAAGATACAAATGAGGGGATAACTATCGGGATATAATCTGAATAAATTATAATTTAAAAAAAGAAATAAAAAAGTTGACTCCCGACTAGGACTGGGGTTCTCTTCCTCCCATGTCTCCCCATGGCAGGAGATCTATGTAAGGGGCAGTTTGTGTCTTAGTGGCACTGGAAAGGTGGCATTGAGGTGTGATGTGTGTCCTGCATTCTTCACAACAGCTGTCTACCTTACCCCCTGGGCGTGGCAGGTTGGTAACCACTGGGATGTGAGAGGATGCTGGGTCTGCTCATCTGAGCATCCCGATGGCAGTAGCTGTAAAGTTGGTAACTGTGTCCTCTTGGCTTGGTAAGCATGGCCTCCCTGATCCCATGACCTGGCTTAGGCTTACAGCCTTTGCTGGCTGTGACACAGTCAATGAAAAATTTAGTCACTAATTCTATTTACTCTCCATCTTGATGGGATTTCTTTGCCTCCCACCACACAGTGACATCACATAGCAAAGTGTCAGTCTGAACATCTTCCACTTTTGCATTCCCTAGGGACATTTTGGGGCCGTTAGACTCAACATAGGGTAAACAGTCCCCGGAGGATAAGAGGTACTTTATGCTTTTTATTCTCTGGGTTATTTTGAGTTGATTATTCTGGGTAATCTTTATCACAGGAGAAATTTCTTTTCTTTTCTTTTCTTTCTTTCTTTTTTTTTTTTTTTTTTGAGAGCTGAGGACCGAACCCAGGGCCAGAGTGCAGGCACACTGCTATTCTGCTCTGTTCTAGACTATGTCCATACAGTGAATCCTCTGAGGATGCTGGCTTCCCACCTCATAGCAAAGCTATGTGTATCATATGTAAAGAGTACTATCTGTAAAAGAATATGTAGCCCTTAATCAAAAATATCTTATCACTTAGAAAAACTCTAAGGAAACCAGGCATGGTGGTGCATGCCTTGGGAGGCAGAGGCAGGCAGATCATTGTGAGTTTGAGACCAGCCTGGTTTACAAAGTGAGTCCAGGACCGCTAAGTTAACATAGAGAAACTCTGTCTCGGAAAAACCAAAAACCAAACAAAACAAAACAAAACAAAAAACCCGCTAAGGATCAGGCTGTGGGATGGCTCCACTGGTAACGGCCCTTACCACCAAGCCTGAAACTTGCATTCAATCCCCTGGGCCTACATAGTGAAAAAAGGGAAAACTCCTACAAGTCCTGTGCACCCATGTGCATCTGCATACACACAAAATAAATAAATTAATATAATTTGAAAAGATTAAAAAAAAAAAAAGAATCATTGCTAGGGATTATTTGGGCCTCTGGTGTCTAGTGGGTTGTTTGTGGTTGAGGGTTTTGCTTTGATGTTGAGGGCCAACAGCTGCTCCAGGTGATAGGTGTCAGAGGCTGGAACTCCCGTAACAATTTCCTACAGTAAGATAGCAAAGCCTGACTGATTGGCTCTTGGATGGTGGGTTCCTCTGTGGAACAATGCACTCTTGACAGCATTTCGCTCACACCAGGACTCCCACAGTTAGAGTCAGCCCTCCCAAACCTTGCTCCTGTTTCACCCACCACATTTACAAAACGTTCTGGATCAACAGTGCTCACAGCCATTTCACTGAGAAAAGCCATCTTAAGAAACGACTTTTTCTTATCCCCTTGTAAGAGACAACTTCTTGTTCATTGATACTTTACCTTGAGACTGGGCAGTTTGACCCCCTCTTCGGGCCGTACCTCCCCACCACGGTCAGTCCTTTTTCCTCTCCAGATACTTCCGCAGGAGTCTTAAACCCCGGAAAGTCATGAGTGATGACTGAAATCAGCTTCTTCCAAACACCTGTTAATGCTGACAGTCTACCATAATCCCATGGGCTATGCATGTTTCTATGGACGTCTAGAGTGGTGCGTTTCTCCCTGAAGAATGCCTACTGAATTTCCCCCAGATCCGCCAGAGAAACCCTCCCATTGCGTCTGTACTCTACAGAATACACTTCTTTAATGGTAGGACCGGAAACACTGAGCTCAAGCCTTGATCTGTGGCCTCCAGAGTGGACATTGTATCTCCAGATACAGAAACATTCATCTCACCACAGGCTCCACCCTGCTAAGTGACCTGAGAAAGTATCAATGAGAGGAATATATTTTGAAAAGAATTCCTCCCTAGTCCCCGACTCCCAACCCCGACTTTTAAAATCTCAAAAGACGTGCTTGAAATATCCAGCGAGGCATGCCGTATCTAGGCTGTCTCCACGCCTGGCCATTCTGTTCAGGAAGCACGGGCAGGGTTTGTGTAACGTTACTTTTAAGGGTTCCAGAACTTTCAGCACCACAACTAGTGAGGGGCTCCGGCTTCAACTTCCGGTTACTGGCAGCGCTGGCCCTGAGTGAGCATCAGTCCTGGCGCTTTGAAGCCATGCATTGCTCTCTCCTCTCCAACCACTGCTGTGTCCTATAAATCTATTTTCCAGGTAGGAAAGACCATTCATGGTGAATGAATCCTCTGGAGAGCTTGCTGCAACGTTTGCAGGACTTCCTTCTAGAACTTTCCACCTCCATGTTTCTGTTTTATTATTTGTTCACTGAAGGGGCACTTTTGATTTCCTTCAACAACTTTTCCTTTAATGACTTAGCTGTGACCAATGACACCTGGCTTTCTGTCTTTTTCAGTCTGTCTCTTTTTTGCTAAGCGCGATCAGTTCTAGCTTTTGATTTAAAATGAGAAATGTGTGATTCTTCTACTTGGAACTTAGAACTCACTGTAGAATCCCCCACCCCCCAGTCAGGGTTTCTCTGTGTAATAGAGCACTGGCTGTCCTGGACTTGCTTTGCAGACCAGGTTGGCCTTGAACTCACAGATATCCCCCTGCCTCCACCTCCCCAGTGCTAAGATTAAAGACATATGCCACTACCTCCCCGCCCCGCTGTTGAACTGTTAATTGGCCTGGCTTCAAAACCACACACCGCAGAAAATAGAGAGGTAGAAGGAGAGAGGACAGAGAGGTGGGCAAGTCTGTGGTGGGACAGTCTCAGAATGCACAGCATTTAGCCAAAGCAAATGGCATGGTCATACCTAGCTTCAGATGGGGCGTGATGGTAACATGGCATGTATACCACCTCCGCTCTAGCAAAGAGGCTGGGAAGAAAAAGCAGGTTTATATTATTGGATGTGTCTGACTTTGTTATCTAGGGCTGGGCACATGGCAGCCTGGCACCCAAGCAGGACTCTGTGTTTTCAACAGAGTCAAAAACAGATGCCAGCTTTGCTCTAAATGTGTATAGAGAAGCGGGTGGGGGGTGGGGGAGTGAGAGAGTGGGGAGGGGCAGAGAGGTCTTCCACTTTTAATTTGTGTTTGGGATGAGTGTACCTGAGGAAAAGAAGGAGAGAGAAACTCAGGAAGAGGAAGTGGGGGGGGGCATTGGGGGGACAGAGAGGCGCAGCTGTGGCCTGCTTGGACCAGAGTCTGACTCCAAGCCCTTCCAGAGGTGCTCAGAGAAACGGCAGAGTTAATGTTTGCACAGAGACGTCAGAGAGCTAAAAGGAAAGGAATGTTTGAGAGGTGTGAAAAGCTCCACATTCTGCGGGCTCTGATTCAAACAGGGACAGCAAGGTTGTTGTCAGGTTGTGCTTGGGGGGAATTCTTCACAGAGTAGAACATGCCGACCCAGCCTTCACACCATGCACACAGGGAAGTCCTTAGCCCTCTGTTCTCCTCTGCTCAGCTCCCTTTTTAGTTAAAGTTAAATCCAAAACAATAGCCTCACTTCCCCACTGCTGCTAGTGCAGTGGAAGGTCAAATTCTAGCAAAAATGCTTTGTCATTTTCAACAGCCTTCTTCCTGGCTTGGGGATGCGGCTCAGCTGAGACAGCACTTAGTGTGTGAAGGCCCCGGACTCTGTATCTAGGACCACATGAGCCAGTGATGTGGCTCTCTCTCTCTCTCTCTCTCTCTCTCTCTCTCTCTCTCTCTCTCTCTCTCTCTCTCTCTCTCTCTCTTTCTCTCTCTCTCTCACACACACACACACACACAGACAGAGACAGAGACAGGGAGACAGGGGATGGGGGGAAGAGAGAGAGACAGAGAGACAGAGACAGAGAGACAGGGGACGGGGCGGGGGAGAAAGAGAGAGAGAGAGACAGAGACAGAGAGACAGAGGACTGGGGGGGGGGGAGAAAGAGAGAGAGACAGAGAGACAGGGGACGGGGGGGGGGGAGAAAGAGAGAGAGACAGAGAGAGACAGAAAGACAGAGAGAGAGACAGAAAGAGATCTATTTTGTCTTCTTAGGAATTTTATTTATCCTTATTTTACTTAGAAGAAAAATCGTTATCTGGCTCACTGCCTCTGAGCCATAACTGTTTACTTTGCTGATCAGTTAAGTTTACCCCACGGTACTCTGAATTTTACTCCCCACCCCCTTTACCTGACAGACTCTCATTAGCCCAGGCTGACCTTGAACAGATGGTCTTCCTGTGGTTCTCAATCTGTGGGTCATGACCTTTCTGTGGGGGGTGGAGGGTTGTCGAATGTCCCTTTCACAGCGAGATGGCCTAAGACCATCGGAAGACACAGATTTTTACATTACAATTCATGACAGTAGCAAAATCACAGTTATGAAGTAGCAACAGAAATAGCTCTACGGTTGGGGGTCAGCACAGCACGAGGAACTGTGTTAAAGGGTCTCAGCATCAGGTAGGTTGAGAACTACTGGGCCTAGAGGATGCTATAACTTCCAAGGAGCGATTTGACACATGGCTCTTACTTAAACATAGAATCTAGAAATGCTCTGGGTAGCTTGGCCAGCATTTGTTGTCTGGTTCAGAAACATCTGCTATTTATCCTTCTTCTTCTTTTTTTTTTTTAATCGCTTCTGATGTAACAGCCTTTAGTATCCTCCTCCTTGATGCCATTTTTTTTTTAACTTTTTTATTTTTTATTTATTACAATGTATTGGTGTCAATTTTAATTTCTTTCTACTTTCACCCTTGTGCAAACAGTCTCCACTGTACTCCCACCTAACAGTTAATGTGTTCCCATATGTGGAGGTTTTCTTGACATATGAAATTAACTCCCACGCCCCACCCCCCATTGGAGCCTCTTTCTTTTGAGGAGCCATGCCCATCTGTGGCCCAGCCAACCATCAGTTGTATTTGCTCAGCTTTGTGATACCTAGCAGGCCTACACTGAACCCTGAAGCGCTCCCAATTTTCACCTCTCCCCTGCTGTGCCTTCTATTCCAATACCTTCAGGTAAGTCAGATGATTCGCCATGATTCTCTGGTCTTGAGGAAACCCTGAGGGGACTGACCTTCCCTTCTCTGTCAGGTCAGTGTCCCTATACCCTGCCTCCTTGGGCCTTTGAAGCTAGCTGATGGCTTCCCTTTAGCCCGTCTTACGGATGACTCAGAGCTCCTCTCCCAGTCTTATTTCTACACTAATGAACTCATTATCCAAGAGTCTGGCAACAACGAGAATGACCTTGGCCATGCTCTGCCGCGTGTGAGCCTCTGAGCTAAGCGACCTCTGTAGAAGATCACATTTATTCTTCCCAAAGAATGCTGCACTGCAGGCGCAGCGCCAGGGGCAGTGTGGGGGCCACCTCCTGTATGCTGTGGGGACTCTCTAACCTATGCCAGGTTCCTTACCTCGTATTTCACTTTACTGTCACAGTATTCCTCCAAGCTCTCTGTGTGTTCTCGTCTCTACCATTGAGAGGAGATGACTGGGGCTGAGGGGAGGTTAGGCAGCTTCTGTAACAGGCCACCTCGTCTTCAGCCACACAGGCCTGCTTGCTTTCCAACTCCGAGACCTTTGTTCTTCTAACTTCCTTTACCTGGACACAACCCCCTCATACCCTCACGATGCCTTCAGCAACAGCCTACATGTTGGCTTAAACATCTCCTCCGTTGAGAGTAGACCCCGCTCACCTTCTGGCCTTGCCCACTAGCTGACAGGTCACCTTCTTTATAGTGGAATGGATGCTCTTTTTCTTGTTGTTGCTTTGCAGAACTGGAGGCCGAACCCAAGGCTGTCTTCATACTAAGCAATTGCTCTACCCCAGGCTACACGGGGAATGCACATTTGGGTCTGCCAGGGCTCTTTCCTACATTGCTTCACTAGGGAGTGTACAGTCTCTGTTTAAAAAAAAAAAAAAAAAAGGCCTGGTCCTTAGTCACCACAAATACTCAGATAGCAATGGCTTTATCTCTCCCTCATATCTGGGAAACCCGTTAACTCAGGGTTAACTATGGAAGGGAAGGCAAACCCAATCTATGCTGAGCGCCAGGTTTTTGCTGTAGCTAACACTGTGCCCTCCTGTGTGTGGTGCTCTGTTCTGCACTGTACAAAAATGCTTATCTCCAATTCCATCCTCCGGCCCCAACTGAGAGAGCCAGCCCTGGTACAGAGGAACAAATGGGGCATCCATTCTGAGTGCAACACGGATCCAAGTCCAGAGAGCTAGGACCTAGTATTTCAGGACTGTCAGAGAGGCGGGGAAAACATGACAGTTTCACTAATAGGATGACACTGGCAAACCAAACATTTGACTGATAAAACTAGAATAACTTAGAATAACCTAACTAAAAACTACAGGAAGCCTGAGACGCTGGCTGTCAGCTTGACTGCTTCCACATGATGGGGTTGCCTCATTAAGCTCCTCTTGCACCCCTCAGTAACTATGGGAGATAAATATTTGGGGGGGGGCACTGAGAAAGTAGCTCAACTGATGCGTGGCTTGCTTTAGCATGCCCAAAGCCCTGGGCCCCCTCACAGCACCACAGATCAGCTGTGGTGGCACACAGCCGTGATCCTGGTACTCAGGATGTGGAGGTTCATAAATGCAAGCTCATCTTTGGCTATACAGTAAGTTGAAAGCCAGCCTGGGCTTCAAAATTAATAAAACAAGACAAAGCAAAACAACCCTATTTAGAACACTTTTAAATTTCGTAAATTTGAAGTAATTCATTATATAGCATTAGATAGCTATTTACTTTTTCACTCAACATTCTGCCTCCTCCTGAGCACATGGCCAGTGTCAATTTCAACATTCCTGGAAATTATGCAATTTGTTTGATAACATATCTGATTTTTAAAAAGGGACAGACACTACTGCTTACAAACTTGTTGGGGAGGTTGTTTGTTTTTGGTCTTATTTGTTTTGTTTTTGTTTGTTTGTTTGTTTGTTTGTTTGTTTCGAGGCAGTGTTTCTCTGTGTAGCCTTGACTGTCCTGGACTCACTTTGTAGACCAGGCTGGCCTTGAACTCACAGCGATCTGCCTGCCTCTGCCTCCCAAATGCTGGGATTAAAGGTGTACACCACCACTGCCTGGCCCAAACTTCTTCTTCTTCTTCTTCTTCTTCTTCTTCTTCTTCTTCTTCTTCTTCTTCTTCTTCTTCTTCTTTTTTTTTTAAAGATTTATTTGTTACTTATACAGAAGTCTGCCGGATTGTGTGCTTGTCCGCAATAAGAAGGCACCAGATCTTATTACAGATGGATGTGGTTGCTGGGAATTGAACTTGGGACCTTTGGAAGAATGGATGGTGCTCTTAACCTCTGAGCCATCTCTCCAGGCCTCACACTTGGTTTTTAAATTGAGTTTTACACAATAAAAAAGAAATGCTTTTTAGGGGCTGGACAGATGGCTCAGCCGTTAAGAGCGCCGGCTACTATTCCTAAGAACCTGTGTTCAGTTCCCAGCACCCACAACTATCTGTAGCTCAAAGTGCAGGGGATCTGACACTCTCACACCAATGTACATAAAATAAAATTGAATAAAAATTTTAAAAACCTTAACTGATGCAAGCTGCTGACGTGGCTCTGTCAGGAAGCGAGTGTGGTAGTGCACACCTGTCAGACCAGTAGAGGAAGGATGATCAAGAGTTCAAGGTTGTCTTTAGATACATAGAAAGTTTTGAGGCCACTCTAGGCTGGAGAACCTGTCTTTTTTAAAAAAACAAAAACAAAAACAGCTCAGGCTGGAGAGATGGCTCAGAGGTTAAGAGCACTGACTGCTCTTCCAGAGGTCCTGAGTTCAATTCCCAGCACCCACATGGTGGCTCTCAACCATCTATAATGTGATCTAATGCCCTCTTCTGTCATGGAGGCAGAGCACTGTATACATAATAAATAAATAAATCTTAAAACAAAACAAAACAAAACAAAAACAGCTCCCCCCAAAACAAAAACAAGACCAAGATGCATGCTGTAGTGATTTTTTTTAAAATCCCATCTCTCTGCTTCAGCTCTGTGCCTTGCCTTTGTTAACAGCCTCTGCCAATCCCTTTCATGGGTGTCCATTTACTGACTGTCCTGCTGTCCAACCTAGTTATCATATTTTTTGGACCATAAGACGTACTCCCCCACCCCCCAAGAGTGGGGGGAAATTAGGGTGCGTCTTATGGTCCGATTGCTGTTTTTACTGTTTTTCTTATTTTACTGCTCTAAACGATGGGTGCATCTTATGGTTAGGTGCGTCTTATAGTCCGAAAAATATGGTATCTTCTTACTCAGTGGATAGACAGACATGAATAGTAGTGTTGACTCCTCTTTCAGCAGATCACACAACTGCTCTTAACTTTATGGTAAGTTATTAAATCTTTGTTTTAACTCAAAAACTCAAAAAAAGAACTCATGGGCTTTAGCAAGTAATGCAGACAAGGCTCTTGGGAAGCTTCCTACCATGCAATCACCCAGTAAATCATTATTTATACAAACACATAGACTGACTACCTATTAAGCAGATAAATAAATATCTAATATGACTCAGAGAACAACTGGAGAAGAAATAATCACAATACAGCTAGACTCATGGCAAATGTCGAGTTCACGATAGCTATGCTAATTGCCAAGGCGTCTCTCACATCATTTATCTCCAAATAGA